>NC_089266.1:51010402-51302902 GCF_963930625.1 Muntiacus reevesi
AAGGTTCACCATACTATCTTCCTTTACGAGTTAAAGGAAATTAACTCTCAGCCAAGATCGTTATATACCCCCTATACTTCAAAAAACTAAGTTAAAGAATAACAAAATGAAAAAATCATTTATCTTCAGTTTCATGTCCTGCAGGGCTAGATATACAGTAATGAAAATATGTTCAGTAATAAAAAAAAAATGTTCAGTGAATTACCGGAGATCTAAATAGATATTTCACACACACGGGTAGGAAGACAATACTGTCAAGATGTCACTTCTTTCCAGTTTGATCTATAGACTCAATATAATCTCAATTAAAGTCTCAGAAAGTTATTTTGTGGATATCAACAAACTAGTTCTAAAGTTTATGTGAAAAGGGAAAAGACAAGAATAGTTAAAACAACGCTGAAGGAAGGGGAAGAAGAAAGCTGGAGAAATAACCCTATCTAGGTTCAAGAGTTACTCTAAGCTTCACTAATCAAGACAGTGTGCTATTCACAGAAGTACAGAAAACCAAATCAGTGGAAGAGAAGACATGGCCCAGAAACAGACGCACACAAATTCACTCAAATGACCTCTAACAAAGGAGAAAGCGTTACAATGGAGAAACGAGTCTTTCGAACAAATGGGGCTGGAACAAAAGGACATCAGTTCCTAGAAGATGACATAGGAGAAAATCTACATGAACTCAGGTATAGTGATGATTTTTCAGATATAACACAAAGGCATGACTCATCAAAGAAACCACTAATAAACTGGAGTTCATTAAAATTAAAAACTTTTGCTCTGTGAAAGACAAAGTCAAGAGAATAAGAAAACAAGTCATAGACTGGGAAAAATATTTGCAAAAGACACACCTGATAAAGAACCGTTATCCAAAACATAAAATGAGCTCTTAAAACCCAACAACTAGAAAACAAAGGACTTCCTAAGTGGCACAGTGGTAAAGAATCCGCCTGCCAGTGCAGGAGATGCAAGAGACAAAGGTTTGATCCCCGGGTTGGGAAGATCCCCTAGAGTAAGAAATGGCAACCTGCTCCAGTAATTCTGCCTGGAAAATTCCTTGTACAGAGGAGCTTGGTGGGCTACAGTCCAAGGGGTTGCAAAGAGTGGGACATGATTGAGCAACTGAACACACACACAAGGAAACAAACAATCCGACTTTAAAAGATCAGAACAGATATCGCACCAAAGAAGATACACAAATGGCAAATGAGCACATGAAAAGATGACTAACATCATATGTCATCAGGGATCTACAAATTAAAACCATAATAAATACCACTACACACCTATCAGAATGGCCAAAATCCCAAAACAATGCCAACACAAAGCTGTTGAGAATGTAGAGCAACAGGAATCTCAGGCTCGCTGCTGGTGGGAGTGCAATATGGCAAACACTTTGGAAGATAGTTTGGCACTTTCTTACAAATATAAACATATTCTTATCATATAATTTGGCAATAAGTTGAAAATCAATGTTCACACATAAACCTGCACACAAATGTTTACAGCAGCTTTATCTGTAATTGCCAAAACTTGAAAGCAACCAAGATGTCTTTCCATAGCAAAATGGACAAACAAACTCCACACAATAGAATGTTATTCAGCAATGAAAGGAAATGAGCTGGGACATCCCTTGAGGTCCAGTGGTTAAGAGTCCACCTTCCAACACTGCGGAGGACATGGCTTCAAGACCAGTCGGTGAACTAAGATCTCACATGCCACGAGGCAACCACGTCCACGCACTGCAACTAGAGAAGCCCCATGTGCTATGACTGGAGAAGGTCTATGTGCTCCCGCCAAAAACAGAAATGAGCTATCAGGCCACCAAAAGACATGAAGGAGCCACAAAAGCACACTGTTAAGGAAGTCAATCTGAAAAGGTATCGGAAGGAATACTTTCCAGTACAGGAATACAGGAATCTGTATAGTCGGAATATACAGTTGACTATATTGGAAAAGGCAAAAAAAAAAGATAAGTGGCTGCTAAGGGCTTGGAGGAAAGGATGTAGGAATGACGAGGTGGAACACAGGAAATGTTTAAGGCAATGCAACTCTTCTGCACCATATTCTGACCCGTGACTATGTGTCATTAAACAGATCTATCGAAACCTACAGAATTTACAACACAAACACCGAACTCTTCAGTAATAATAATGTATCAATATTGGTTCTTTAATTATAACAAAGGTACCATGCTAGTGAAAAATCTTAATAGGGAAAACTCTGTGTTTGTACTTTCCCTCAATTTTTCTATAAACCTAAAATTGCTCTAAAAAATAAAATTTATTAATTTAAAAAACTCATCAATAAATTTCTTACCAGGTCTAATGAAGACATTTTCCACAGACAACATTGCTGCTATTGGAAGCAGTAGATCTTCACAGTCGAGAGAAGCAGCCTTTATTACCGCACATGTCAGATGTGGAGGGAGAGGAAACTCTACCATAGACAAACCCAATCTGGTCACATGGCCACTCCTTCATGGAAAGAAAAAGTTCTTAAGTCTTTCTGCCTTCGAAGAGTACAAGTGAAATGTTTATCACTCAGAATAAGTCACATATAATTTAGATTACTTTAAATTACCTCTAGAAATTCAATTCAATATAAGGAATATGACACTGTGGACATTGATAACAGAAGCATAAAGATGGTAAAATTCCTTGCTCCCCAGGGCCTATCTAGCCAACAAACTAAACAAACAGGCAGGATACGGTAATACATAACAGACACACAATGCTACAGAAGCATGGAAAATGTCCTTAAGGAAATGAGACAGTGATAATTACCACATCTTCTCCCATCACAGAGTCATGAGAACAAGGACTCTGGCTCGCTTATTATTTTGATGTGCCCAGCACAATGCCTGGCAATACAAATGGTACCCAGAAATTAAGTGTTACCTGCTACCAATACTAAACAAAAACAGGTTTATGGTATAACTTCAGAATTGTGGGAGGGAAGACTGAGAACAAATTCTAATTTCAGGGAAAACAATCCATTCAATGCAAACAAATCACTTTCTAATGATAAAGGGAAGTATTAAGAACCCTTAAAAAAAAAAAGAGAGATTAACATCTGCTGTGGCTGGTTCTGTTTGAGGGTTTTGCTTGTTTACCTGTCGATAGCATCACACTGGTAAAGCTGTTTAAGGGCTTCCAAAATAAGTCTTTCATTGGGTGGATCCAAATAGGGGAACCTGCATGTTTAAGTGATACATAACATGAGCCTTCATTCCTTGAACATGGCAAGATTTTATACAGGTCTGAAAATTTCTTTAAAAGGTTTTCCTTCTGTTTTTCAAGTTTTCTTTTCTCTCTCTTTTCTTTTTAGCATTCTATGATGGTAATCAGCATTCGACAAAGGAGGAAATTTTTTCTGAATCACACTCTTCTAATTAATTCAAGAAGCCCTTTTTATTGATTCCCCCTTAGCTGCAGTCCTCTCACGATTCCTCTCTACTTATCTTAACAAAGGTTCTTCATAGTCAATATCATCTATTTTGTTCTGCAGTTTGTAATTTTTATTACAACTTTAAAAAACAGTGAAGAATTAACTGAAAGTGGCTAAAAAATTACAAATTATTTAATAGTACCTCAAAATGGTTTTTGATACAATGATAAATAGCTTCAATTAACTTTACCAATTTGCTTTATTGTCTGTATAGAGATGTATGGACTTATTTTCTCTTGAACTGTCTGCAAACAGATTGTAAATACAATGCCAATTTACCCCCAAATATTTCAGAGTATGTCCCCTGAAAGTAAGGACATTCTCTTACATACCACACTATCATTAAGTAACATAAGACAATTAACAGTATTCACAAAGGTCAGTTTGACTATTGAGAGATGCCTCTAGAGCATGGGATCTATTTCACACTTGAAGATAATTATTTCTTCAAATATGGAAAAAAATAATATTCACAAAGGACAGCATGGAGGCATATAACCAAGATGAATATATACCTGCCCACTAGGACAATAATTACTTAATATTATCTGCACTAGATTATTTTTCCCACCATTAGTTTTAAGATGATAAATTATCCCCTCCAATTTCTAACTTTGGAAAAGGTCCAATATCTTACACAAAAAAAGTCCATTCCAGGACTGACAGCTCTATTTCAATATAAATAAACAAAAATCTGGTTGACTGTTCTATAATCAGCTTTCCTACAACTTCTATCAACAAGTCCAGTTATCTGCTAGAGCAAGAGTTAGCAAGAACTTTCTAAAGGCCAACTGAGCTATAAGGGAAGCCACTTTTTAAAGGCAAGACAGTAAATATTTTAGGTTTTACAGGCCATATGGTCTCTGTCACAACCACTCAACTCTACTGCTAAAGCAAAAGCAGCCATACATAAATGAAAGGGCATGGCTGTGTTCCAATAAACTTTTATTTACAAAAACAATCAGTGAGCCTGGACCAGATTTTGTGACCCCAATCCTAGAGCAATACCAAACTAGTCAGCTTCCTCATCTATATAAGAGCCATTTTAGATTTGTTAAAAGTACAATTATTTCTCCCCTTGATTATATCAAGTAGCAATTCTGTCAAACTCTCCTTGTATTATCTGGTTTCTAAGAAACCCATCATATATAATTAGCATTTTTTTTAGAAACAATCTAGTTTGTCAAGCTCCTCATAAAACATGATAACATGCAAAACTGAGTTCCAAACGTAGAGTGACCAACACGGAAGAGGAATGCTATAATTCCCAATCATCTGGACACTGCAGTCTATTAATAATCAGAGTTTATGCAGTAGGGTTTTTTAAAATTTTTAAACAGAATAACTGCAAACTCATGTTAAGTTTGTGGTGATCAGATAACTTAAGATCTTTTCCACACTGAATTTCTTTAATGTGCAATCAAAACATAGGATTTTAGGTATATCCTTTCAGACTTTTACCTTGGTTGATTTTTGCCCAAGGTTCTGGCCTATGAGACCATTCTAAATCTCAGTTTTAATCATCTACCTATTAGGTATGCAAATTTTTACCAAAAATCTGGAAATCATGATTTTAATATGATTATTTAATATTTTCATTAAAAATGCTTATCAGGAAAAAGTGAAATTCAGCATACTACCAGTAAAACCCCCATCAAGGCTTGGTGAACAATTAATCAATACTTTCTGGGTTTGGCTATTTGGTGACTATACCCTAATTCAGCAGTACTGTCATATTGTTATTCACAAAGATGTCAAATGTAATCTTGTTAAATACTGTGTTGAAAACAAGAGACATCAGGTTATCATTTAATAACTTCTTGCATCTATTATGTCTTCAAACTGAAAAGGGAATGGTTTGAGGACATATTCTTTGTGATCCATTTTGATTCACACTGATGATTACAAATCAACATTATATTCTCTTAAACCATTTTCCAATAAACAATGGTAGAATTTACTAAGAATCAATGTAAAGCTTACTAGGCACCCATTTCTATAACCTGCCCTTTTCTTAAATGGAAAATTTATTGTTTTAGTTTCTTACAATTTTCTGGTAACCTGTTCTGCATAGTTTCTCAGAGATGACCTATAGCATCTCTGACATGATATCTGCAAGTTCTTTTAGTATTGTGGAAATAATGTCTAAAGCCTCAAGACAACCTCATCTACGGTTGTTAGGGTTTCTCTCAGTATTTTCTAATCCATGCTAGTCATCATCCCTTCTTATCTAGACTTGTTCTCTTTTCAGTTTTAAAATCATTCTTTATTAAAAATTTTCATTTATTTGTTTATTTTGGCTGTCCTGTCTTTGTTGCTGCACTCGGGCTTTTTTCAGTTGCCGCAAGCAGGGGCTCCTCTTCACTGTCGTGCTGGCTTCTCATGGCAGGGGCTTCTCTTGTTGAACAGAACAGGCTCGAGGCGTGCGAGCTCCAGCAGCTGCAGCGGGTGCGGCTCACAGGTTCAGTATTTGCGGCTCGCGGGTCCTAGAGTGTCCAGCTTCAGCAGTTGAGGCATGTGGGCTCAGCGGTTGTGGCGCACTGGCTTAGGTGCACCATGACATGTGCAATCTTCCCAGACCAGGGATTGAACCTGTGTCCCCTGCACTGGCAGGCAGGTTCTTATCCACTGTGCTACCCACCAGGAAAGTCCCTAAAATCATCCTTGATGGAGAATGGGGAAGCTCAGTAACAACAAAAGCTCCACTTTCTTTTGTTACCTGTGAATACTATACCATCTATTTCAAATTCTGGTTCTCTGTTGCAGGGAGATAGAACATGGTAAATAATTAACACTGCTGTATGTTATATATGAAAGAATTCTCAACGTGAGGAAAAAATTTTTTTTTCTATTTCTTTAATATTTTACCTGTATGAGATGATGGATGTTCACTAAACCTACTGTGGTGATCATTTCACAATGTATATAAGACATGCTGTATACCTTAAACTTACAGTGCTGTATGTCAATTATATCTCAATAAAACTAGAAGTAAAAAGGGGTGGGGAAAGAAGTCTTTTTTGGTCTCTAGCATTTTAAGAATTTTCAGTACTTTCTAAGTCTTAAAACTTAAGATGGAAAAATAATTCAGTGCAGATGACACTGAGTAGTTATAGTTTCTATTTTTCTAATATATATTTATTCTTGGTTATATGCTGCTCTCTTAGCCTTTATAAATATTTTCAATCTGAGTTCATCTGTTTGGTCAATTAGATTTCTTTAAAATGGCCTTTCTCATAGGTATCATTTATGAAAACAATTTTATATATCTGCTTTCTTCTCTCTAGGATTTTTATTCTCATCTAGAAAATCTCTGGTGTTACAATAACTCTGGTGTTATTAAAAAAAAATCAATCTTAGATGGCTTTCCAAGAGTATATAAAACACATCTGGATGCATCTAGTAACTATTTCCCTTATTATGAATTTAAAGAATGCATGAAAAACAGAAAAGAATGCAGTCATCTTCTCCCTAGGTTCCTGACACTTCAACATCTCCAGGCAATTAATAACAAAATTAAGACAAAGATAATACTCTTCTTTCACTATTTCTTCTACCATAAATTTTATAATGGTAAAATTTCAAGGCCCTACAATATTCTATCTTATACTAATTATATAGTTCAACACTTAACTAAAATTTAACAGTTGTTCTATGCTTTGCTTCATGTCTAAATCTCATTTCCCCATTAGAATTTAAGCTTAGCGAAAGCAAAACCTAATAAAGAGTATTCCCCTCTCACGGTACTTGGTACCATGCTGGCTATATAAAAAATGCTAATCCCTCCAAAAATAAAACACAACACTTTCTAAGTGGAATTAAAGTCACTGTATACCTTTCATTACAGATAAACAGTGGTCACTAAATGATCCAAATAAACATCAGTCTGAAACACTCCATTAAGCCAAGGTTAAAATATGAGCAAGGGATCAAATCCCGGTAAAGCAAGGGAAAGAAACCTTTTATTTGGGTTTGGTTAAGCCTTGAAATGGAGGGCTATATGTATCAAATACTTCAAAAAAATTTCAGAGGAAAAACCTGACTCCCTAACAAATTTTTCTTTTTTTTCAAGTTGTCTACATACCTTATTACATCATGTATGGCAAGGCACTTTAAGGTCAGAACTACAGATGTCAAACTAGTTCTCTTAATCTCAGGGATCACATGGTCAGGCATACACTGGTTCCAAAAATCTTTACTATAGATCCGAAAGCATTTTCCTGAGGAAGTCCTGCCAGCTCGGCCACTTCGCTGTAACGCCTCGCTCCTTCAGGAAAAAAACAACAAAAAGTCCCCAAAACGTTCTGTGACTTTTTTCTAAGTAATTCACTTTCTTTCTCAAAACAATTAGAAATTATCTAATGAACTGCTCTTTGAACAAAAAGGCTTAACGCAGAAACTTACTTTGAAATTGGAACCACCTCTAGGATGTCCAATCCTAACCTGGGGTTGTGATTTAACTGCTTCACAAAGCCACCGTCCACCACATATCTAAGGAGCATGGAAAAAAGTTAAGTTTCTAGAAAATATGGAAAGACTTGCTAATTTTAACCACTTTGGGTACTTCTTTTCTATCAAACTAAAAACTACACAACAACTTTTCAGTTAAGGGTAAAGCCTGAAAGTGAAGAAACTGGAACTCTACTGGTTCCACTGCTACTGGAAATGTAAAATGGTTCAGCCAATGTGGAAAATGGTTTGGTGGGTCCCAGAACATTAAATGTAGAATTACAATATGATTCAAGCTCTCCATTCCTAGGAATACACTCAGAAGAACTGAACACAAGTACTCAACAAACTGCATGTGTGTGTGCTCAGTCGTGTCCCACTCTTTGGGACCCTGTGGATTGTAGCCCGCCAGGCTCCTCTGTCCATGGGATTTCCCAAGTAATAACACTGGAGTGGGTTGCCATTTCCTCCTCCAGGAGATCTTCCCCACCCTGCGATCAAACCCACGTATCCTGCACTAGCAGGCAAATTCTTTACCACTGAGCCACCTGTGAAGCCCACTCAACAAATACTTGCAGACATATATTCACAGTGCACTACAGGGGCACTATAAGAGCCAAAAGGTAGAAACAGCATAAATGTTCATTAACCATTAAGAGATGAAAGGGTGAACAAATTATGGTCTACACATATAACAGAATGCTATTCAGCTATAAAAAAGCATGAAGTACTGATACATGCTACATCACAGATGAATCTCAAAAAACATGCTGAGTGGAAGAAGCCAGGCACAAAAGATCACATGCTGTAGGACTCCATTTATATGAAATATCCAATATAGGGTATTCATTAAGTGGTGGCTGCCAAGGGCTAGGGTGGAGGCATAAATGGGCAACAACAAGTATATAGTTTTATTTGGGAGTGATGAAAACTTTAGGATGAGATAGAGGTGGTGGTTGCACCACACTGTATATAGAATAAATACTACTTTATTACCCACTTTTCAATGTAAATCTTATGTTGTCCCATAGAAAACAAGGGCTTCCTAGTGGCTCAGTGGTAAAGAATCCACCAGCCAATGCAGGAGATGCAGGTTCAGCCCCTGGGTAGGGAAGATCCCCTGGAGAAGGAAATGGCAACTCACTCCAGTATTCTTACCTGGAAAATCCCATGGACAGAGGAGCCTGACGAACTACAGTCCATGGGGTCGCAAGAGTCAGACATGCATTTAGTGACTAAACAATAACAACAAATGAAAAACTTGAAAATCAGTTCTAAATCATTCTAACAGGTTCAGAATTAACTCCATTTACCCTTTAACAACACCACTTTAAGCCAATTAAATGGAGAACAAGTCAGGTAAAAAACTAAGTCAGGAACAGTACTAAGTCTATCATTCACTAAGGGAACATTCTGAAAGACGCTATTTCATGACTATTGCCTTGGCTAGAAACAAAAAATTACAGAGATTAATTTACTCAAGAGAATTGCTCACCTAAGCCCTTAGTGAAACCATTATTTTTAAAGTTAAGGAGAGAAGCAGAGGAAATTAAACTTCCTCTTAGATCTAGATGATCATTTTACCCAAAAGAAACATACAGAATCTTTGGGGCAGGTCGTCATCCTGTGGCAGAGACAGACTTAGTTAAGGACATAAAATATACTGGCTAAAAGATAAGCATCCAGAAGGAATGTGGCTCAAAGGTCTAAAAGAATTTCTAGTTTAGCTATCGGTCTAGACTTAAAATTTCCAAGTGTTTCTCTACAAAATTTCTCAAAAGTTTGATGGCATCATTGATTACACTGAAATATAAAGTTCATTTCACAAAAAGCTGAAAAGCAAGAAACAGTACCTCCAGATAAACACTTGGATTTACAAAGCTAACTATATGAAGTGGAGCTGACAGGTCAGAAGGGAATATCAGATCATTTTAGGTATCCGCTGATAACAGGAACACAGAAAAACAGGTTTGGCCTCCCACTTAAAGAAATCCTTGAAACATTACACATAACCTTACATTTGGGAAGAGAAAGCTACAAGTTGCCAAGTACAAGTATTTAAAAGTATCAACAGAAATACTATATGCACTTCCTACTCCATTTCCTATTCAGAGCAAACAATAATTACCAAAAATGGTGGGTGATTACAGGTTAAGTAGGTGAGAGGGGAACTGGTGGAGGGCACAGAGACACAAACTTAATATTTTATGATTAACTAAGTGGCTTCCTTGACTTTAAAAGGAATTTTAAAAGTTATACCTGATTCCATCTATTGTCAAAGATGTTGCAGAAATATTGGTGGATATGACACATTTTCTAATTCCAGGTGGAGGTGGCAAAAATATTCTTCTCTGTTGATCTAAAATATATGTGAAAAGAAAAGAATAATTCACAACATGCATGTGTCAGACTCAAGTTCTGAAAAACTCCTTTCCATTAGAAGTTGTTTTCTTCACCTCTTTAATTATCTTGAATTAAAACTACAATAGCAAGAACTACTTCTTTACTCATCTTTTACTATTAAGATATCTAGATCCATGGAACCAGATTATTATTGCTAAAATAAACCCCACAGCAGTCCTTTATGTAGGTCACAGCTCCCTTCGAGACTTTAAAAACTGTGGGCCTCGTCTCCAGTAAAAGTCACATATGCACACATACACAAAAATTTTCTAACAATACCAGGAGGCGTGGGGGCTCTCTAACGCCCATCCATGCCTACAGATTAAGAACCTTTCTACCTTTAAAGACTGATTAACTAAGGTTAATCTATTTTTACTTTTTCAGATACTGCTGCTGCTGCTAAGTCGCTTCAGTTGTGTCCAACTCTATGCGACCCCAGAGACGGCAGCCCACCAGGCTTCCCATCCCTGGGATTCTCCAGGCAAGAACACTGGAGTGGGGTGCCATTTCCTTCTCCTTTTTCAGATGACTCCATCTCTAAACAAGTAACACCATCCTGATTTTCACTGCCCATGCATTCTGAAGGGTGGGCCCCAGCAGTCATGGTTAGAGTAACTTTGCTCCTCTGGCCATAGTTTACGGTGCCAAGGATAAACCTCTCTCCAACTGGCCAGTTCTCATTCTCCTTTGAATCTCTTGGAATAAGGTCCAAATTTGATTAGGCCAGTCTCTTGCAAAGAGGAAAAATTAACTTGTGAACCATAGGGAAGTGACTAATATAACGGAGGAAAGCTGGTCTAAAGAGAAGAAAGATGAATCATCTGTAACAGTTCACAAGAGGGTATTTCTGGGTGCGTGGCAATCTCCAAGGCTTAAGAGACATGGTATAAAACAAGTAGAAAGATGGATTTAGCCAGACTTGCCCTCCTGCCTGGTTAAGCAGAGAACAGAATAGGAGAGTTACTGTTTGCAAGGAAACGATAACAGCATAGGTAAAAGGAGATAAGTGAAAACTGTTAGAAGTCTTGACGCATTCTGAAAATTGCTAAATTCGAAGAGTGAATTGGCAGAAACAGGAAGTAATCATCAGAAAGATGTTTAAAACTGAGGTCAGAAATGATGATACTGACAAAGTCTACAATGCTAAGTTTTCAAATGAGTGGTCATGGTGGGATGAAGGAAAAGGTCACTAAAGCTCGAGGGGTTAAGCAAGAGATTTGGGTAGATTGTCTATTTCAGTGATCTCCACAAATTAGGAGTGGTCACTCCAAAGAGTACACAAGTCAATCTACTGGGATATGAAAAGAAATTATCAGCATATGTATTTATATTTGTATATATAAATTTGTATTTGTATCTGTATATATATATATATATATTTCAACATATATATTTATACTGAAGTATATACATATACTGTAAAAAGAAAAAAAAATTTAAAGGCATGGTTGCATTTGATTTCCACAAGATATACCCACATTCATTTAGAAAAATTTTTTTACTTGAGCAACTTCAAGTTGTTCTCTCCTCAGCAGTCAAGGAAATCTTAACTAAACCTATCTTTAAATAAAGTACAAAATGTGTTTCCAAATAAAATCTTACAAAGATTCAGGTATTCCCAATATATAAAACAGACCAAAGTTGAACTCTCACAAACGAGAAAAGGAATGACACAGACAAGCAGTTTTAAAATCATGTACTAGGCCAACCATCTCATTTTATGGAGAACTAAAGAGAAGTCAAGTGGCTTGCCCAAGATCCACATATAGACAGGCAAGTTTAAAACCAAGTCAAGTATTACTGCTCTTCTACATCATCCTGAAATTAACTTAAGTTAAAAAAGTGCTAGAAAGGCAACTTACAGATAAGTGATAAAAATTATTTTTTAGGTGTTTCTTAGATTTAGGCAGCTCATTTCTTCTAGATAGTTCAAATGAGTCATACACTACCCAGTATTTCACATTATATGTTAACACATTTATCTGCTGTCTATGTCTTCTACTATAATGTAGCTCTGTAAGAACAAGGACTTTCTCTTATTCAAGACATACCACTCCCCTCCCACCCCAGTACCTAAAATGCCTGGACCACAGAAAGTGCTCAATAAAGTTCAATGAATTGATAAATTTTAAAATGCATGGTATAAATAATAGAGATCCTTCTACTTTTAAAGTTTCACATTACCATAAAAGTTTGCATAAATTAGAAATGTCCATTCTGAACATATTTATGATCAACTCTGTTTTTCAATTAACTCATTTCTAAAAGTACCTAATTTTAGTCTTGAATTCAAGCAAGATTTCAGTTTATCACTGTTCACTAGTCAATTAAAAAGTTCTTAACCTGCTATTTTGACAAGACTCACGTTTGTTTCACATTTACATTTCACCCATATACTTTAACACCATATTCCATAAGTATACACATATGCCAATTTCATGTCTCTTTGTAAAGGTTCGGGGGAAAAGTTAAATACATATATCCTAAAGCACATTCTCAGTTTCCACAAAGAAAAGGGGAAACAATACTTTCACTGCGTGCAAGCTTAGTTCCTCAATAGTGTCTGAGTCTTTAATACCCCATGAACTGTAGCCCACCAGACTCCTCTGTTCATGGAATTTTTCAGGCAAGAATACCAGAGTGGGTTGCCATGCCCTCCTCCAGGGGATTTTCCCAACCCAGGGATCAAATCTGCATTTCTTGCACCTCTCACACTGGCTCTTTACCATGTCTCCTCCACCTGGCTATTTACCACTGAGCCACCAGGTAAGCCCACCTAATAACATACCAGGATGTAAGTTAACAGGCGAGGAGGGAGGACTGGCAAAAAGGCAGAAAGATGTTCCAAAATCTACCAAGAAATAAAGATAATAAGGCTAGACCACTTCACACTCTTTAACATTCCTAAGATACATGTATGTTCCACATTATATGTTAAGGCCAACTGAAACATCCTCATAAAATTTGTTTCAAATTGTTTCTAAAGCAGAAACATGTTTAAAAGAGAATGTGTGTGTGTGTGTGAGATAAGAGAAACAAGAGAGAAAATGTGTATAAAAGGAACACAGAGCTATAAACAGAAACTGTAATCAAAGGGGTTAAAATGATTCTGGAACAAAATAAAAGTAGTACAACACTGTTCAGCTCAAACTCTACCCCCACTGGAAGTCATTTTTGGGTGCATCAAAAGTATCTTGAGAATCCTCACTAACACAGCTGAAAATCAAACTTCTGACACAGAGAAAAGGCTTGAGATAATCAGTAAATGCAGTTGAAAAGATAAAGTAACTGGAAGGAAGCTAAAATATATGGAAGAGAGGCAATCCAACATGATAATTAAAATTGCAGATCAAAAGATTAACCACTTTATCATGGTTTTGGTGGTGGTTACACAGATATGTGTGCGTGTGTACTCAATTGCTAGGTCGTGTCTGACTCTTTGCAACCCCATCAGCTGCAGCCTCCAGACTCCTCTGTCCATGGGACTTTCCAGGCAGAAGTACCGGAGTGGGTGCCGTTTTCTCCTCCAGGGGGTCTTCCCGACCCAGGGGCTGAACCCACGTCTCCTGCACGTTTTGCACTGGCAGGTGGATTCTTTGCCACTGAGCCACCTAGGAAGCCCCTACACAGATATGCACATTTCTCAAAACTCATGAAACTGTATACTTAAAACAGGCATAGTTTATTGTATGAAAAGTTGATTTTTTTTAAAAAGCACATAAAATTCCAGGAAATTTTTACTATAAAACACCCAATACCAAAAAATATTCTAAATGAAACTATTGAACTTTAAGGATAAAAATAGGAAATTCCAAGCAATCAGACAGATAAAACAAATCACTTACAAGGAGGGGGAAAAAAATCACGTTGGCCTCAGACTTCTCCGCAGCAACACTCAATGTCAGAAGACAACTGGACAACGTCTGTCTATCAAGTTCTAAGGAAAAGAAAGTGTAACCCAAGAACATAAAACCCAGCCAAGATGTAGCTCAAGTATAAAGGCAAAAGCCTGATATTCTTAAACAAAAGAACTACAAAAAAACAAAAACAAAAACAGCCAGGATCCCTTCTATTAAAAAGAAGAAAAAAAAAAAAAAAAGGTTAAAATCTACCAAATCTACCCAATCTAAAATCAATCGAAAGTAGTTTAGGAATGGAAAAATCATGGTAAAAGGATTGATGATAAACACTGGATACATCTGAACAATGTAAAAATAACCGACAAAAATCAGAAGGGGAGGATATAGAAGAATATAAGTACTTAAGTCTTCATCTTTCAAATCATGCAATAGATAAGATCTCCAATCAAATATTGTCTAATTTTAGCATATGTGCTGCCAAAGTAAGCACCAAATATAGTCTAGAAGGAAGATATTAACTTCAGCTTAATATTTTTCATTTTTTTAAACTGAGAGCAATCTTTTATTATAAAATATTATCTCATGGTAAAGATTTACTTGAAGTTAAAAGTTAACAATTCCTTCAAGTAAATTCAAGCAAAATTACTTTCTAAAAAAGCAACTAATAGCATAATCTCACTCTTGAAAAGTATTTCTTTCAGCCTACCTAGTTACTTATCCTTCTATATGTACACATGTACACACACACATACACAGAGATCTGAATAATGTTCTTTCTAATGTTAAAGATGGTTATTTCTGGATGGAGTTTGAGGTGATTTCTTTAAGTTTACCTTTGTAATTTTGTACACTGCTTGAATTCGTTATAATCAAACTGTATCATTTTCCCTCAATTGAGTAATTTTTCTTTAAGAGAGACACCATCTAGGTTAATTCTGCATAGTGGAAAATGCATTTTTTTGGTACTTTTCTGTACTTTTAAAACTTCTACAAAGGGCAGAAAAGAAAAACAAAGGAGCATATGTAAAATCAACCCATTTTTCTTAAAAAAAAAAAAAATCTAAACAATAAAACATATCTAAATGTATAAATAAAAAGGTCAGAACAATATACCTCAAGATATTAATAGTGATTATCACTTAATCATGTTAGTGGCACCTAAGTTTATTTTTCTTGCTTTGATGATTTTCTGTTTTAAAAAAGTATGTATTTCTTTCTAAGATAAGATAAAATTTTTCATTTGGGGAGAAAACACATAGACTAAAAGATTTTATGTGAAACTCACTAGCCTTATTCCCCCACATCTTTAATCTTAACATTTAAGGAAACTATCCTAGACAGTTGGTACTCGACATATTGAAAGTAGTATCTTTGTTTTGTAAGCAGAAGAGAAAAAACTATTTTGGGATGTATGCGATAATCTAAATGAGCAGTTTCTCCTCTTTTAAAATGTTGTACACCGTCCCAAGGTAAAACTCCTCTCCTTTTCTCATCTATTGCGGAAACACATGTATTGTTAGATCCTCCACTACTGAATAAATAACCAGTAATCAAATGTAGATTCACCATGTGACCTCAGGAACAGCACTTAGCATCTATCTGTAAGATAAAGAAATCTGATTATGCATATATATATACATATATATATATACGGGTATATGTGCATTTTTCTAGAAAAACAGCCATGGCTTTTATTACTTAAAAAAAAAATCTAAGATTCCCACCCTCCACAAAAGGTTTCTGCACTGAATTAGAGAATTACTTCAGTGCTAAAAATGCCTAATTCAATGCAAATAATTGTCACTTATGAAGCAACAAGTATACTTCAGTTCATAAATTTTAGTAGGGGTTTAGCTTTCCCTACCTGGAGAAGGAAATGGCAACCCACTCCAGTACTCTTGCCTGGAAAATTCCATGGACTGAGGTGCCTGGTGGGCTATAGTCCATGGGGTCGCAAAGAGTCGGACACGACTGAGCAACTTCACTTAGCTTTCCCTAAATGCACAACAAACATGTAGGAATGCAAGACCTGAACAAACAGGAGGAAGTAAAAAGAGAGAAAAGGTTTGAGAGAGAATCAAGAGAATATCAACAGAATATCAAGCAGAAAGTGAAAAACCTGGAACTCAATTTAACAAACATTTAGTTAGGACTTTTTCAACACACAGTACTTGTCCTCAGGAAGTTCACAATCTCATAGAGGGGATGAAACAATCGCAACACAAGTTAAATGTGTTAAATGCCACAAGAGGTACAATAAAACACAATGAGGTTCAAGCAAAGAAGAGATAAAAGCCAGCTGTGAGGAGGGAAAGCAGGAAGGCTTTTTATGGAGTTGGCTGCACTTGTGAAACAAAATAGCAGAATTTCGAACAGTGAGGGGGGAGAATAAAAGGGAAAGAAGGAGTTCAAGTTCAGGAAGGAGCAAACACTGAATCACAAAAATGTTGCCAGAGGAAAAGAAATCAAAAATAGCTCTTACATTTTGAGCCTGAGTGAACATCACAAGGGGTGGGGGTCAGGGGGAGTTCAGCCCAGTGAGCAGGGTCCTATGACCTGGTAGTAGAAGGAACACCTCAGCACCTCTTCACATTTGACAGATGAGAATTTTTTATGTCAAGCAGGGAGATATTTAAAGGTGTCACTTTAAAATAGCCACACTCACGGCTAGCTCAGAAGTTAAGAGCAAATATAAAATATCCACCTCATAATGTCTACCTCATCACTAAACCTATGGAAACCCCTCACTCCAGGCTACAGGCAGGAAACCCTTCTTCCCTCTCCTCACTCCCAAATGCAAACTTTCTGTTCCTCAGGCTAATAGGAAATAAAGGAAATAACATGGTATTAAGGTCTCTCCCCACAACCCAAAGTAGCAATAACAAAGAAACCAAGCGCTATGTTGTATTTACTAGGCTTATAAAGAAAGCCTTAGGTCCCAGGAACCTGCTACTGTCTCTCTACTTCATCAAACTCCATCTCACCCATTACTCAGTACCTCATTGGTTCCATCTGAATGCCTCTCTGCACTGTCATAAACTGCTACAATAAATATGGTTATGATCATAATGGATCACCAGCTCACCTTACAGTGCCCTGCAACCAGAAGGGGAACTAAAATAAATAAACAAAACCCTTCAGTAATGGCTCTACTCAAACCCAATTTCACATCTTTACCACTTACCTACATACGCCAACTGGAATCAAGATTGCCAGGAGAGAAATATCAATAACCTCAGATATGCAGATGACACCACCCTGATGGCAGAGAGCAAAGAAGAACTAAAGAGCCTCTTGATGAAAGTGAAAGAGGAGAGTGAAAAAGTTGGCTTAAAGCTCAATATTCAGAAAACTAAGATCATGGCATCTGGTCCCATCACTTCATGGGAAATAGATGGGGAAACAATGGAAACAGTGACTTTATTTTTGGGGGCGCCAAAATCACTGCAGATGGTGACTGTAGCCATGAAATTAAAAGACGCTTGCTCCTAGGAAGAAAGGCTCTGACCAACCTAGACAGCATATTAAAAAGCAGACACATTACTTTACCAACAAAGGTCTAGTCAAAGCTATGGTTTTTCCAGTAGTCATGTATGGATGTGAGAGTTGGGCCATAAAGATAGCTGAGTGCTGAAGAATTGATGCTTTTGAACTGTGGTGTTGGAGAAGACTCTTGAGAGTCCCTTGGACTGCAAGGAGGTCCAATCAGTCACTGATTTTCTAAAGGAAATCAGTCTTGAATATTCATTGGAAGTACTGATGCTGAAGCTCCAATACCCCAGCCACCTGATGGGAAGAACTGACTCACTGGAAAAGACCCTGATGCTGGGGAAGATTGAAGGCAGGAGGTGAAGGGAACAACAGAGGATGAGACGGTTGGATGGCATCACTGACACGATGGACATGAGTTTGAGTATACTCCGGGAGTTGGTGATAAAGCCAGGGAAGCCTGGAGTGCTGTAGTTCACGGGGTCGCAAAGAGTTGGACACGACTGAGCAACTGAAGTGAACTGATATACACCAACAAAGAAAATCACATACACTGGGATTTAAGGCTGAAAGCTGGCTAAAGTCATATTGGAAGGAAAATGAACGCCAAGTTATTAAGCTGGCATTTTAATTCAGTTGGCAATAGGAAATGACTGGAGGTACTGAACAGGAGACCGACACAATCAGAGCTGTGCTTTTGGATGATTATATTTACCACAGCAGGTAGGATGGCAAATTAAATCAGGGAAAATCAGTTAGCTGGATATGTTAACAACCCAGGAAAGCAAACTGAGGATCCTAATTCTAATGGCAATGAGGGAAAAAAGAAGAAAAACGAAGGCTCTGGAGAAGATAAAGGCAAAAGAAAACCTGTAGGAGTTGCCACGTGCTTGGACTGTATGATCTAGGAGATGATGAACACATCAGAAAGCGTTGTGAGACCCAAGAGGCCTAGAGAGCAGGAGACTGAACTACAGACAGCTTTCAGGAGTCATCACAAAGAAGTGACAGGTGAATCCTAGAAGCCAACGTCTCCAAAACAGAGAATTCTAAGAAAATAGCAAGCTAAGGAAGAAACCTCAGAAAATAGTCATATTCAGAGGGGAACAAAAGCCAGGGAGGGTGGTAAGGCAACAGACTTATGCAAATAGTGGTCAGAAGAACCAAATGACTATCCTACACAACAGCATTTAAGGAGACTTATTACTAACTCAAAATCAAAATACAAACTGATAGAAAAATGCCACGAGATTTGAGGAACAGGTCACTAGCAAGCTTTAATAGTATAAAAACTGAATCTCGGGAAGATAAGCACGAAGCAATGGCAGATAAAGAACAATTATTTTCAATGTGGCAGTAAGATGGAAAGAATGAACTTCTTTACTTTATACGGAAGTATGTATGTATGTATTATTAACAATTAACACAAAGCAACTATACCAGGTTTTGAATTATCTTATCAATTACAAAGTAAATTATAAAAGAATTAGTAGCTAGAATCTCCAAAATAAATGAGAATCTTAAACACCTAACAATGACCCTACGAATTCCTTTGAAGATGTAATAATCTAAAATAGATGTCAATGTTGAGTGTGAGGGCCCAATACCATCACAAAAGGAATTTCTAAAATGGTATGTCTATGGTTATTTACCAACACATACATTTCTGAACTGCTTTTGTTAATATACAGATAAGAACCACCTACTCAATGAAAACAAAACTACACATAAAATATAAAAACATTCAAATGCTTTTTTGCATTACATAAATGTTAATCCCAAAGTCCAAATAGGAGACTACAGATTAACTTCCCTTTCGTATTATAAGTCAAATTCCATAATACAATAGCTATACAAAACAAATCCAAAACCTCATTCAGTAACATTTATGATGAACAAATAGAATGATCAGAGTTAGAATTTGCTCTCTGAACTTAAAAAAGAACTACATCATACTTGAAAAGTAGACTAGTATGCGTGGCTACATAAAAAGAAAATAATCCACTCTCTCTGTTATGTCTGGATATATAAGATTCCTAGAAATTCTGTGGCAGTGGCAAATTAGATTTGACTTATGGTACTACTATCAAGGAATTATAGCCCTCATTTCAAAAAACTAATAACAATATTTTTGTTTTGCTGGGAGAGGACACAGCTCTCTCTTAACAACAGTAAGGGGGATAGATGACCAAAGTCTTGGAAAAGTGAATGTGAAAAGGCTTCAATATGTCTCTCAAGGGATGCAGGATGGTTCTCCAAACACTACTTCTTGATCTGGGCTGTTGGTTACAAAGGTGAGTTCACTTTGTGAAATTCTTTGACCTAAACACTTACTGTCTGCACACTGTATCTGTAAACATGTGATTATCCAATAGATTATTCAATATAAAGTTCTTTACAAATCAAATTTTCTGTTCTAGTGAGGAATTACCTGTTGTCATAGATCCATAACAGGGCAATATTAACAAGCCATCTAGAGTGGTATCTTGGACATCATAATCATAATCAACAGATTCTGCCATCTGAAAAAGTAACTCACAACTTTTTTCTATTTCAAACTGACCTGAAATGAGGGGAGAAAATAATGTCAGCAACTGAACAGCAAAATTATTTAAGAATGAAAAAGAAAAACCCTTCTAGATTTATGTTAGCTTTGCATATTTTAAATATCTCATTTGATCTAAAGTAGATGAACATAAGTTGTAGCCAATCCCAACATAAAATTAAAAATACAAGAAATACCAGTTTCCAAGGAATTTAAATCTCTAAAGAAATAAAAACATTTACAGTCATCAAGTCTTTCATCTTGCTAACATGGTATTTGAAGAAGAGTCAATAAAGTTAATCATTACCATAGGGGATACTGCATTTGATGTTAAAAATACTTAAAATTCCTTAAAAAGGCTAAGAGAATGTTACAATGTCTCACTTCTGACATTAGTACAGGCAGTGTAGGAGGTGAGCCATGAAATGACTCAGATCTGTTAGCAGAATGCTGCCACTTGAAGAATCACACCAGTCTGAGATTTAACTATTCTATTTTTGATCCAAAAAAGCATGCCTATGAGACACGGATTCCACACCCTATGCACTGCTACCACACAGTACCATCCCACCACTCAAAGAAGAAAGCAGCCAGCAGGATGTCTTTTGAAATAATGAAATTAGTCATTCAGATCCAGGACTGTTTAGTGGTTAACAGTTCTATGCACGGTAATAAAAATATTAATATTTTACCATTTAGTGTCTTCCTACTAAAAGGTCAGTGTATTTTACATATGTTTACTAAGGGCAGTGTAGAATTATCTTACATATCTTTGTGGTTTTCAGGGCAGTGTAGAATTATCTTACATATCTTATAATAGATACAACATCTACAAGTACTCAGATAACCATAAAAGGCTAGGATAAAATGAGTAGAGCCTAGATTTTCCAACAAAAGTACACAGTAGTGTGGTGCTACATCCCCCTCGCTTTTAAACCTGGTACTGAATGCTCACCAGTCAGAAAAACCAAGATGTCTCCAGCCATTTCATTCAAATGGATATCCATTGTCACTTTCACAATCTAGGGCAAGAAACACAAGCATAAAATGCTAGTAGAGATAAAGTCCCCACCACCACCACCACCACCACCACCACCTCCCTCAGGTCCACAGAAAAATTAAATCTGATTCTCAAAAGTCCTCGGACCTATGAAGGCTGCTGCTAAAATACTAGAGAAAAAATGAAATATCAAACTACTCAGTCAACTAGAATCACAGATACAGAAAAGACATAAAAAGGATGCCAAGTAATACCGCTTGAATGTATGCAGTATTTTCTCTATCTCGTGGACCAATCAAATTGCAGAATTTTTCTCTGACTGGATAAAGCCTTCCGGGTATATCAAATATTGGACAATTTCCAAAGAATGCAGAGAGCTTGGCTAATTCCATTGTTGCTGACATCACTACGACCTTTAAATGCTCCTTCCTGTTGGGAGACTTCTCCTGAAATAGCTTCTTCAATAAACCAAATAAGATGTCCTGAAAGAAAAGTAAATTTCTAATAAGTCACAAGTGTACATAACAACCAACTTATTTTAAATATTTTTCTCTCCTTAATCAAAGGATTCATATTTTAATCGACTAAAATGTAAGGAAGGGAAGGCAATTCACTGTATAGTACAAAGTTACCCCCAAAGAAATAAAACTATCTAATAAATAAGCAATAAAGTTAAATACTCACTGTAGTTAGAGTTCTCTCATGGGCTTCATCCAAAATAATGACACTGAACTTGGTAAGATTTGGATCTCCCAGAATATGTTTCAGTAAACATCCATCAGTCATGTATTTGATTGCTGTTTCCTAATGTTCAAACAGCAGAGTATATTAACATACACATAAAAATAAAAATCACAGAAATGCACTCCTGTTTCGCAAATTAAATTTTTCTCCTCAAATGTACAGACATCAAGGGATCAAATTAATCTGACTAAATAAGAGAGTACATAAAATAGCCTACAAATATATTTTAATAACATGGATGGTAAATTATTAAACTTGTGACCTACACAGGCAGGAAAACTAAGGGGAATGTTCTGGGATAAAGCAACAATGGGAAATACAACGAAGTCAGTGGAAAGTGGTTAAGACAACGCAGCGACCTCTGGTGAGCAAGCTGCGGGAAACAATAATGACATGGGATTCGTCCCCCTGTCTCAGCTGCTATTTTAGAGAATTTAGGGAAAAAAAGGAAGGCGGCACCATTCTCATGCTACTCCTCCCTGACCATTTTCCTATTACAAAAATAGGATCAGCCGACTAGCGTTAAAAGAAGGTGAGAAAAGGAGTCAGCGACCCGAGCTATCCGTAAAACAAGGCAAGGAGAAAACAAAAATCCCAGCAGGGACCACCAGGAATGCAAAGACAGTAGTTTGGGGAGTTATTCTGTGCCACTATTGCTAGCCATTCCTATTAGGGACCATAAGCAAATCAGGGGTTATTTTGCATCTGGTTCAGAATTTCAGAAATCCTGAGGGGATATAAATTGTGACTGTGAACTATTACCATGAATACTGAAGATACTCAACAAATATTTGCTCAAGAAGTTTGTTAACTGTCATTTTTCCACTGACTTCAAGAATTCAACCATATAATGCGGATGAATCTTGAAAACATTAGCTAAATGAAATAAGCCACACGAAGGACACAATATTGCATGATCCCACGTGTTAAGTATATAGAAATGCATAGAGATGTAAAGCAGAAAAGATGGTACCAGGGACTTCTGGAGGTGGGGGAGATGGGAATGTGGAGATACAGCACTGTTGTTTGGGATGGTGAAAATATTCAGAAAATATAGAAAGTGGTAACGGCTACAAAACACTATGAATGTACTTAATGCCACTGCATGTTTACCTAAATGTGATCTGAAAATACTAAAAATGGTAAACCTTATTTTATGTATATACTACTACATTAAAATGTCTTTTCAAAGAACACAAATGTAAGTTACATGTCAAGAACTGTTACAGCTAAAATACACAAGGGAATCCTATGAAAAAATCAACATAACTGTCACAAAACTAATTGAGAAGGGAGAAAAGGAGAAAAGGGAAGGCACCCAGGACAAGACATTAATAACGGGCAATACAAATTAATTCTAATCTGAGGCTTTGTTTCTTTAAAATGCAAATGAAATTTTGAAGTCAAAATCTTCCATAACTTTTCCCACTCTTTCTATAACTTTACACTACTTAACTAAACACAAACAGAACTTTGGTACCTTAGAGCTGCAATCATCAAAACGAACTTGGTATCCTACTTTGGATCCCAATGTGCATTTCATTTCTTCAGCAACCCTCTGAGCAACAGATATGGCAGCTACTTTTCGTGGTTGGGTCACACCAATCATACCATGTTGTGAAAACCCTACCAAATCCAGAGGTAAAAAACACAAAAATGTTAACCACTGATTCCCATTAAACTGTTTCTGCTCAATCGATACAAACTGTTCAAGAGTTTCTAAAAGAAAACTCTGTAAAATTAACAACACATTGTCTTACATTTGCACCATGGAAATTTAAGTATTAATTGAAAATAAGAGTATACGTGAATAACCATACACATATAATTAATAACCATTCTCACATACATAATACATATTAACAACCATTTAAATGTACATATTTTAATTAGATTTTTTCCAACTTCAGTCTTAAGATTTACTCTAAAGAGTAAGTCAAGAATTTTTAACCCCTAGGAAGACGTAAAATTCCACATACTTCCTAAAATAGATTTACTTTTTCCACAGAAGCTTAAATATACCACTTTTCATAGGTTCTACCATTTTAGTATCTCTGAAAGCAAAATGCATCTTATACCTGATGGTATTTTTTCCTTTACTACTAGGATGTAAAATAGTGGTATGTCTTAACAGCATCTTTCTAAAAAAAATTATTTATTTATTTTTGGTTGTGCTGAGTCTTCATTGCTGCGTGGCTTTTCTCTAGTTTTCAGCGACAGGGACTCATCTCCAGTTGCAGTATATGGGCTTCTCGTTTCAAGCTCTAGGGTGTGAGGGCTTCAGGAGTCGTGGCTCCTGGGCTCTAGGGCAAGGGTTCAATAGTTGTGGCACATGGGCTTAGCTGTTCCACTGCATGTGGGATCTTCCCAGACCAGGGATCCAATCCATGTCTCTTGTTTGGCAGGCAGCTTCTTTACCACTGAGCCACCAGGGAAACCCAACAGATAGCATCTTAAAAGACCTGATTTATCAGAGTAAGTTAATATGTAAGCTAAGAAATTTTTATTAATATCCAACATAATTTTGCTGTATACCAACCTAATGATATAAAGTTTTACCATATTGAAAGGAAAGATACTGTAAGGGTAATTTGTTAGCTGGCTTGGTGTTGGGAAAATCAAGGAATAGACAGTTATCTGATATCACTCTGGAAAAAGAACCCAGAAATAGTAATGTCAGCAACAGATATCAATATATCCCTTCCCCTGAAAATCATTTCAATACCCAACATTCAACAGTCTACTGCAAGACAACATACTCTACAGCAGAGAATCAATACCTACCTATAATTCTATTTGGAATTATTATGGTAACTGAAAATGCCATTTCAACTAATTCCTGAATCTGAAATAAGACTATAGAAAAAAGCGAAATATACAAGAACAGTGTGCCAAGAGAAGAATCGGACTGTAAAACAAATGATAGGCATTTATGTAATACAGAAGTCCTATTAGCTTTTAAAAGCATATTTTTTTAAATGCTCCCAATATTATCCCAGAATAAAATTACCTGCTTCATATAGATATTTTGGGAGTTGAGTTGTTTTACCACTTCCTGTATTTCCAGTAACAATAAGGAATGAATTGTCCTTCACAGCTTGAATAAGCTTTTTTCTTTGTTTCTGAATGGGAAAAGTTGGAGTAGTTCCTCCCTCCTGTGATGTGCATCCTTTCTCTTCTGTAATGACAGGGCGGGGTGGGGGGGGGGGGCAGGCGGGATGTACAACTAAAAGGCCTGTAAAGATATCTCAATTTCCCAAAACTGAAAAAGAAAATGACAATAGAATTTTAGGGTTGGAAAGAATCAACCCATGACTTCTCGGTGAAATCCCTTACATCCCATTTGCGAGCGAGTGTTTCTAAGTTCAGAGCAACTTTTTAGTGAGATCAACTTGAGCATTTCTTAATGCATGACTCAAAGTATCTGACAAAGTAAGCCTAGCACAAGGCAATATATTTGCAGGTATACCTATCTAGAAGCACAAAACCCAATTTTTTTAGACCCCAAAACTGGAATAGGGCAGAAAAACTCTCAGCTGAATGAAAAGCCACCTGTATTTGCTTCTGATTCACGGTTCAAGTTAGGTCCCCGTTCAGAGTGACTGATATCCCAGAAGGCCAAGTGGTGGGTAACCATGGAAACTGGCTCCTGGAAACTGGCTCCCTTTATACCGTACCCAAAGGCAGGCTGGCGGCCCGGCGGAGGGGCGGAGGGGTGGGAGGGGGAACGGGTGGGTAGAGAACAAAGGCTTTCTGAGCCTATTTAAGAGCAGGACGCGTCCCGGCGCTGGGGTGCACTTTTTGCCCCCCAGCAGGGTTTTCGCCCAACTTAGGTCTGGGACCGCCCCTCTCCAGTCCAAAGTGGCTCTCTGGACGCAAAGTTCTCCTCCGGCGTGGAGGGTGACAGGAAGGCTGCAGCCTGCAGCCTCCTCTTCTCCGCCTGTCTCAGGCGGACTTTCATCCCCCCCACCCCCGCAAAGCCCCGTGCTACCACTCCCGCTGGCCTCCGCGGACTCCCGCGGACCGCACCTCTATCCGCGACGGAACCTGCCGAAGGCCGCTCTTCCTGGAGGTCTCTCGAACGCTCACCTTCCTCCTGCCGCCTTGGCGCCCTGCCCGCGACGGCGGGAAACCGGGACATAGACCTGGCCCCGAGCGGAGGTGAGCACGTCCACCGGTCCTGGGGAGATGGGCGGGGAGAGGCGAAGACGCGCCCTGATGACGTCGCGGTGTTTACTTCCGCGCGTGCGACTCGGAGGAGGGGAGGGGGAGCCGCCCGATGACGTGGCGCGAGGAGCCCGCCCGCCCGGGCGCCCAGCGGAGCGCTGTCCCCCGGGTGTTTCCCGCCCACCGCCGCAAGCCAACCCCGCTCCCGGTCTAGGGTATCCGCTTGTGCGCAAAAGGGCCGGGAGACGCCTTTTTTAAATCAGTGGTCGCTGCAGACGCATCCAACCTTCACACATCTAACGTGATGTGACCCTTTGTCAGGAGCTGAAATCTTTCCTAGCGTTCGGCATTCCACAATATTCTCACGTTCAGTGAAAGTCGCTCAGTGGTGTCCGACTCTTTGCGACCCCAGGGACTATACAGGCCATGGAATTCTCCAGGCCAGGATACTGGACTGGCTAGCCGTTCCCTTCTCCAGGGGAATCTTCCCAATCCAGGGATCGAACCCAGGTCTCCCGCATTGCGGGCGGATCCTTTACGAACTGAGCCACAATTGCTCGTCCTGAAATGTCTTGCAAAGGCACACGGGTTATGAGTGGCACGCCTGAACTTCTTGTTCTGTAGTGTCAAAAATTAGGCTCCCCACGCTGTTCATCGCGGACCCTGTGAACATACATAGGACCCCGCATGTTAAATTATATTTACATGTGTATTTCCTTCTCCTTTCCCCCAGCTAGACGCAGGGCAGCAGCTTTAGAAAACTGTGATACACTCGACCCAGCAAAGTGTTTCAAAGTGGGCTGTCAATATTTTTTGAAATTGCTGGATGGTTGGATGAATGATTTGATTTCCAGAGACGTGAATCTCATTTATTTATTTATTTTGCTGCACCACGGGCATCTTGTGTGATCTTAGTTCAGCAACCAGAGATGAATCCGGTGCCCCTGCCCTGGAATCTAGGGGTCTTAACCACTGGACTGTCAGGGAAGTCCCCTGAGCTCATTTTAATGGTTGTTGATTCCTTGGAAACCACAAGAACTGAAAAGTTAAATACATACACAGCGATTGAGGTGGGGTAACTTTTTCAGCATAGGTACTTTGTGAAGTAGGTCTTTCTGTTATAGAAACTTGCAGTTTTGTAAGTGGCATCAATTGTAACAAAAGCTGTGCAAGAAGATTATTTCTTGGACTTTCCAACTCTTCCTGCTATTAGACTTAACCGGTCAGTTCAGTTCAGTCGCTCAGTCGTGTCTGACTCTTTGTGACCCCATGAATCGCAGCACGCCAGGCCTCCCTGTCCATCACAAGCTCCCGGAGTTTACTCAAACTCATGCCCATCGAGTCGATGATGCCATCCAGCCATCTCATCCTCTGTCATCCCCTTCTCTTCCTGCCACCAACCCCTCCCAGCATCAGGGTCTTTTCCAATGAGTCAACTCTTCGCATGAGGTGACCAAAGTATTGGAGTTTCAGCTTCAGCATCAGTCCTTCCAATGAACACCCAGGGCTGATCTCCTTTAGGATGGACTGGTTGGACCTCCTTGCAGTCCAAGGGACTCTCAAGAGTCTTCTCCAACACCACAGTTCAAAAGCGTCAATTTTTTGGCGCTCAGCTTTCCTCACAGTCCAACTCTCACATCCATACATGACCACTGGAAAAACCATAGCCTTGACCAGATGGACCTTTGTTGGCAAAGTAATGTCTCTGCTTTTTAATAAGCTGTCTAGGTTGGTTATAACTTTCCTTCCAAGGAGTAAGCGTCTTTTAATTTCATGGCTGCAATCACCATCTGCAGTGATTTTGACTTAGGTGCAATCTCAAAAAGGACAGAATGATCTCAGTTTGTTGCACTGGTGACTCAGTGGTAAAGAATCTGCCTGCCAGTGCAGGGGACACAGGTCCCATCACTGATCCGGGAGGATCACATACCTCGTGCCACAGCTACTGAGCCTGTGTTCCAGAACCTGTGACTGCAACCCCTGAAGCCCAAGAGCCTGGAGCGCATGCTCCGCAGTAAGAGAAACCATTGCCATGGGAAGCCCATACACAGCAACTAGAGAGTAGCCCTCACTCACCGCAGCTAGAGAAAGCCCACTTGCAGCAACAAAGACCCAGTGCAGCCATAAGAAAATAAATCTTTTTTTTTTTTTTTGGAAATAAATCTTTTTAAGAAAATAGTCACTTTCTAAGAAAATGAGCAGAATCACCTCAGACCAATGAGTTACCATTTATTGAGCACTTAGCAGTCAAACGTATAATATAAATTTTTTCATTTATTCTTCACAAAAACCCATAAAAGTAATTATCACTAATTTTCATATATGGGAATCAAGGCTCACATATTTGCCCAAGATAACAAAACAAAGGTAATAGGACTAGGTTTCAAAGCCACACTAATAACCACTATACTGTAATGGGAGATGGAATTACCTAAATCTTGGTGGCTAATATATTTTCTTCCAATGTTTGTAAATCAACTATTATAAAATTATTTCATTCTCACATGAGAATCACCTAATGAGAGGATCCAGAATAAAACCTGCAAGCCAAGAATAAGAAAAAGTAAAAAACTCAAATGTTGTTTAACACTATTGATTTTAAAACCAAGGCCATTTAAAACATGTTACCATTAATAACCATGTGGTCAGGGTTATTTCATATTGAAAGATCAACAGTTATTTCCTGCTCAGTGAGTTTGCAAGTTATAATGACAAGTAAGATACCAGTACAGATTGAAAATAGAAAATACATGGGTTGAATCTGCAAAGAAAAGTCAGCATTCCCAACAACATTGACTCTACTTCCTGTTATCTTTGGCTCACAAGAAAAACCTGAAGGAAATAATATTCCGAGAAGTGTGACTTGCACCTTGCTGCTATTGATTCATAAGCAGTCTGTCAAAATGTTCTTGAATCCATACAATGTACTTCTGAGCGTTCAAAAGACAGGAAGGAGTCTCAGTATTCAATATTTACAGGGATTTCCCTGGCGCTCAGTGGTTAAGACCCCACACTTCCGCTGCAGAGGGCTCAGGTTCAATCCTTAGTGCAGGGGGAAAAAAGACTTACAAAAATGGAATCTAATTTTTAAATTGGAGAAGGAAATGGCAGCCCACTCCAGTATTCTTGCCTGGAGAATCCCATGGACAGAAGAGCCTGGAGGGCTGTAGTCCATGGGGTCGCAAAGAGTCAGACATGACTGAGCAACTAACACACACACACATACACACACACACACACAATTTTTAAATCCTTTTAAGAAAGAAAGGAGAGTAGAGAACCATGGTTATAATTTAAAAGAAACAAGTGGTATAGAAAGAAAAATTATCACAGATATCAATACAGTAAAATCCAGAAAGTCAAAAACACCAGACAAATGGCAATATGTTGAATGTTAATCACAACAGAAAGTTAAGAAAGAAAGTGAGTGATAGTGTCAAAGTCCATGGATTTTTTTAATCCATGATTTGACCAAACCAACAGTTGTTTTGGTAAAGAGAAGTAGATAAGAGTCAGACTGTAAGTGGGTGGGGAAAGAATTAGAGAGAACACTGAAAAATGTACTTAATTCACTTGGAGATGTTTGATTAGAATCAAGTAAGGTAAATGAAAGGAGAGAAAATAATCAGAAAAAGATGCTGCTGATACAGTGTATGTGTGATGATTCATGGTCACTGAAATTGTTGAGGGTATAAATTACAAGGTGTTTTTAGGAGACTTGAAACACAGAGGTTGTGATGAGGGAGAAGAAGTACATTCACGTCTTGAGAATGAAGGCAGGACTAGAAGAGGGAGAACAAACTTGTAATCAAAGTAGGTGTAATACATCTGCATTTATGACAAATTTGTATCCCCAAATATGAATCTGATTGTTCCTGTCTGTCTCTCTCCTTTATTTCTGTCTTTCTTGTAAACCAGACTTTTCTTCTGCTCCAGTCCTCCCCAGAGAAGAAACCAAGATGGAAGTACACAGCTGACCTAGAGGCCTAGATCGGAGCTTTCTGTGCATGCTGGAAGAACTGGTTATTGCTTTTCTCAGGCAGGTAAGACTGAGCCTCAAGAGGGCAGAGAGAAGAGAGAATGTAAGAAGAAAGGAAGAACTGATTGAAGGAATAAGGAGCCCTCAAACCAACCAAGAGAAAGAGGATCTTTCTCTAGAAAGTCCTAGTAGCAGGCATTCAAGATGAGCCACCTGAAGAATGGACCATTCCTCTTTTAAAAATAAGTTAAAAACCAAAACTATGACCAGTTAGTCACTTAGCAGTCCTGGATGCATGTAGGCCTGGAAAGTGAGAGGGAAGCTTGTATGTTTTGCAGGGAATGCAGACGTGAAGAAGAACCTTACTACCTAAACCAGGCAGAGTTAGACAGAAACAATAAAGAATTTTCCTATGAGTGAGGTAGTGGACCCTATGCCACTGTTATATATTTTATTAACATTCCTGTAGATGTTAGTGATTTAGGCACCTGGAGGAAAACAGTTAGATGGCCATACCATTGAACTTATAGACCCCGATGCTGGGAAGGATTGAAGGCGAGAGGAGAAGGGGATGACAGAGGATGAAATGGTTGGATGGCATCACCGACTCAATGGACTTGAGTCTGAGTGAACTCCGAGAGTTGGTGATGGACAGGGAGGCCTGGCAGGCTGCAGTCCATGGGGTCACAAAGAGTCAGACACGACTGAACGACTGAACTGAACTGAACCAAACCCTTCAGTTCAAAAGTAAAAAAAATCATCATCCTGCTTTCTTCTCTTTCTTTGTTCTTTTTTCAGTGGGCACATATTAAGATTTGATAAGTATCACGAGGCCACTTACCAAGCAGTCATTAATCATTCATCAATAATAATATTTAATTGCAGGACTTCCCTGGTAGTCTTTAAGACCCTGTGCTTCCAATGCAGGGATTAAGAGTTTGATCCCTGGTTGGGGAACTAACTTCCCACATGCTGTGTGGTATGGCCAGAGAAATTTGTTTTAAATTTTATTTCATAGAGAGGCTAATAAAACTTGTGACACATTTAGTCACTGTCAATGAAAATGATACTTTACACATACGTGTAATAATCGTGCACGAGTGTGTGGCATTCCCATTATTCTATCAATACCACAGGAGCTCTTTGAAACAAAAGTTCAGTGAGGGACTTCCCTGGTATCCAGTGGTTCAGAATCCGCCTTCCGATGCAGGAGATGGAGGCTCAGTCCCTGGTTGGGGAACTAAGATCCCACATGTTCATGTGCCACAACAGGAGTCCACACACCACAGTGAAGATCCTGCGTGCCACCACTGAGACCCAACACAGTCAAAAATAAATAAACGCACTTTTTAAGAAAGCTCAAAAGTACTCTAACTTTCTGTTCATTCATTCGTGTGTTCATTCAGTAAGTATTATAAAGCACAACCATATTATTCACCCTTCTTAATAGCCATACAGAGGCATAAAATACACAGATTATGTGTATAATCTCTTAAAATACACGTAAGAGATAAATAATTACAGGAGGAAAAACTAGCTAGAGTGATCAGAAGTTTTTTGGAGTTAATGCTGTTTGAGCTGAGCTTTGAAAGTTGGAAAGATTTCAGTAAATTCCAGGGAAAGATTTTGGATAGAGGAAATCTCACAAAGACACTAAAAGAGTGACCAAGATATTATTTGTTATGGATGATTGGAAAATCTGCAAAATTAATATTTTATCTCTGGTGATCGTCTCTGTAAATCTTTCACTCGCCTGAAGGTGGCAAGCTGGGTTTATTTGAGAAACTCCAGCATCAACATTATTTGAAGAGAAAAATGAAACAGTACTATATCTCTAGGAAGAAAACAAAAGCAAAACCTTTTATTCACATTCAACTCACAAAATCAAAAAGTAAAAAAGATTGAAATTGCTAACATAAGTAAACATTTAAATACTGTACATATTTAATATTACTTATTTCAAAGCACAGAGATTTTGTATCACAAGTATTTTGCATTCTAAGTTTTATTGTCCTTATTGATTTCTCAGTTATGATACAATTTTTTCATAGGAGAAAGAGAGGAACTATACTTTTTAAACATGGCCATTAAAATCTGTGATAGAGCCTGTGTATAAGACTTTGGGGATGTGGTAGATTTTATTGAGCCCTAATTTCTTCATGGTAAAAAGTATTATTTTCAGTGTATACATGCCCGCATGCTCAGTCACTTTAGTCGTGTCTGACTCTTTGCAGTCCTGTGAACTGTCGCCCACCAAGCTCCTCTGTCCATGGGATTCTCCAGGCAAAAATACTGGAGTGGGTTGCCATGCCCTCCTCAAGGGGATCTTTCCCACCCAGGAATCGAACCCTCATCTCCTGGATTGCAGGTGGATTCTTTACCTTGGAGCCACCAGGTAAACCCTTTTGGTGTATAGCTGTTTGCATTTTTTGATGAGTGCATATGGTATATAACCACCACTATAGTAAAGATATAAGATAGTTACATTATTCTAAGAAATTCCCTTGTGCTCGTCTGTGGGTCAGTCACTTCCTTCACCTCTGCATGCTGGCAACCACTTGTTTTCTGCCTCTATAGTTTTGCCTATTCCAAAATATTATATGAATGGAATCATACAGTATGTACTCTTTTCTAGTCTGGCTTCTTTCATTCAGCGTAATTACCTTAAGATTCAGCTGTAGTTGAATACAGTTATAGTGTGTATTAATAATGTAATCCTTTTTATTGTTGAGTAGTATTTTGATCTATGGATGTGTCACAATTTATTTATAAGTTCATTAATTCAGGAAATTTATGTTGTCTCCAGTTTTTGGTGATTATGCACAAAGTCACCATAAACATTGGCATACATATTTTTGAGTGTCCTTATATTTTTGTTTTTCTTGAGTGTATATATAGGAGTGGAATTGCTAGGTCAAATGATAAATAGATGTTTACAAGAAACTGCCAAACTGTTTTTCCAAAGTGACTGATCCATTTTGCACTTCTACCAGCCGTATATGAGAATTCCAGTTGCTTTCCATTCTTGCTGGGACTTGATATCGTCAATATGATTGTTTGTTTGTTTTACCATTCTAATAGGTAGTAGTCTGATGTCATTGTGGTTGTAACTTGCATATCTCTATGGAATGATATTGACAATATTTTATGTATTTCTTTATAGTCTGTGTATCTTCTTTGGTGAAATATCTGTTCATATCTTTTGCCCACTGGTGTATGGGAGGGAGAGGTTACTTATTTTATTATTAAGTTTTGAGAATTCCTTATGGATTCTGGGATCAGATATATGCTTTGCAAACATTTTTACCTAATCTTTGGCTTGCCTTTAATTTTGTTAATTTTACCTTTCAGAGAGAAGTGTTTAATTTTGATGGAGTTCAGTTTACCAAATTTGTGTGTGTGTGCACTTTAGGTGTGGTATCTAAGAAGTCTTTGCTTCATCCAAGGTCACAAAGATTTTCTCATGTGTTTTCTTCTAGAGGTTTTATAGTTGTATGTTATGTAGTTCGGTTTATAATCCATTTTGAATTGATCTTTGTGTAAGATATGGGTCAGGTTCTTTTTAAGTTTTTAATTAATTAATTAATTGAATTTTGGTTGCACTGGGTCTTCATTGCTGTGGGTGGGCTTCCTCTAGTTGTGAGCAGGGGCGTCTCTTGTTGCAGAGCACGGACTCTAGATACTTGGGCTTAGAAGTCGTGGCACATGGGCCCTAGAGGGTGCGGGCTTCAGTAGTTGTGGCAGGCACATGGGCTTAGTTGCCCTGTGGCATGTGGGATCGTCCCAGACCAGGGATGAAACCCATGTCCCTTGTCCAGCGGATTCTAAACCACTGGAACACTAGGGAAGTCAAGGTTCTATTTTTTCATATAGATATCTGATTATTCAAGCATCATTTCTTCATGGGAGAAAAATGTAGCAGAAGTAGAGATTTACACTTTTAAATTATACAGTTAAAATCTGTGATAGGTTCCGTTTGAGGAATTTTTTCAACTTTTTGTTTTTCAATTTTTTCACTTTATTTTCCCATTATTGCACACTATCTAGAAAGAGCAATGTAGACAAACAACAAGGTCCTATTGCATGGCACAGGAAACTGTATTCTCGATCCTGTGTTAAGTCACAATGGAAAAGAATATGAAAAAGAATATATATATATGTATGTATATATGTATAAATAAATGAATGGGCTTCCCTGGTGGCTCAGATGGTAAAGAATCCATCTGCCAGGCGGGGGACCTGGGTTTGATCCCTGGGTTGGGAAGAGCTCCTGGAGGAGGGCATGGCAACCCACTCCAGTATTTTTGCCTGAAGAATCCCCATGGACAGAGGAGCCTGGAGGGCTACAATCCATGGGGTCACGAAGGGTCAGACACGACTGAGCGACTGAGCACATGATTACTGAGTCACTTTGCTGTACAATGTAATTAACACAATATTGTATACTTGTGTTATACTACACTTTGTATACTATGCTTCAATTAAAAAAAAAAATAAGATGTTTGCCAGCATGGATGGACCTTGAGGACATTAGGCTAAATAAGGTAAGTCAAGTAGAGAATGAAAAATACTCTTATGATATCCCTTATATGTGAAATCTAAATGAATGAAAAAAGGAAAAACTGGAAAAAAATAAATGAAAAGAGCAGTTTCTGTCTCGGAGTTTCAGTTCATTCTGTTTAACAGTGTCAGAATTTTCTCTCTGCACTATCTAGATTTATGGACTTTTAAATGTAGAGGGTACCAGCCCCACCCAGCCTCCCTTTAGAGATGAGGAGACCAGGACCTTACGAGCTCCAGTGACTTGCCCTCAGCCACACAGCTAGACAGAGGCAGTGTAAAGTCCAGGGCACGGCTTTGCATATCTCATGCCATTGCTCTTTCGGCCAACTGTTTGTGCCCTCCTTATTGAACGTGTTACTAACTTTATTTCTATTCATTAAATTTACATATTTACTCTACAACAGGCTTCATCTTCAGGGCTTTACTACCTACTACATGAAATTTGCCTTTTTGCATTTCTTTTTCTTGGTGATGGTCTTGATCACCGCCTCCTATTAAATGTTACAAACCTCCATCCATAGTTCTTCAGGCACTCTATCAGATCTAATCCCTTGAATCTATTTGTCACTCCCACTGTATAATCTTAAGGGATTTGACTTAGGTCATACCTGAATGGTCTAGTGGTTTTCCCTACTTTCTTCAATTTAAGTCTGAATTCTCCAATAAGGAATTCATGATCTGAGCCACAGTCAGATCCTGGTCTTGTCTTTTCTGACCATATATAGAGCTTCTCCATCTTTTGGCTGCAAAGAACATAATCAATCTGATTTCGGTGTTGACCATCTGGTGATGTCCATTTGTAGTCTTCTTCCATTTGTTGGAAGAAGGTGTTTGCTATGATCAGTGCATTCTCTTGGCAAAACTCTGTTAGCCTTTGTCCTGCTTTTTGTTTTTTTCACTCCAAGGCCAAACTTGCTTGTTAATCCAGGTAACTCTTGACTTCCTACTTTTGCATTGCCAACATCCATTGGATCATAGAAAAAGCAAGAGAGTTCTAGAAAAACATCTACTTCTGCTTTATTGACTACACCAAAGTCTTTGACTGTGCGGATCACAACAAACTGTAGAAAATTCTTAAAGAGATGGGACTACTAGACCACCTGACCTGCCTCCTGAGAAATCTGCATGCAGGTCAAGAAACAAGTTAGAACTGGACATGGAACAATGAATGAACTGGTTCCAAATAGGGAAAGGAGTACATCAAGGTTGTATATTGTCACCCTACTTATTTAACTTGTATGCAGAGTACATCATGAGAAATGCTGGGCTGGAGGAAGCATAAGCTGGAATCAAGATTGCTGGGAGAAATATCAATAACCTCAGATATGCAGATGACACCACCCTTATGGCAGAAAGCTAAGAGGAAATAAAGAGCCTCTTGATGAAAGTGAAAGAGAAAAGTAAAAAAAACTGGCTTAACACTCAACATTCAGAAAGCTAAGATCCTGGCATCTGGTTCCATCACTTCATGGCAAATAGATGGGGAAACAATGGAAACAGTGACAGACTTTCTTTCCTTGGGCTCCAAAATCACTGCAGATGATGATTGCAGCCATGAAATTAAAAGACGCTTGCTCTTTGGAAGAAACGCTATGACCAACCTAGGCAACTAAAAAGCAGAGACATTACTTTGCCAACAAGCTCTGTCTAGAGACTTTACAAATCTCGTCACAAAATAAATACACACAAAGGAAATACAATTTAGACAAAGGAAACAAATCTAATTTAATAATCTAGGAATTACTAAAAAAAATAATCTAGGGATTACTAAAATGATGAGATTTTAGTTGATACTTATAAGACTTTGCACATATGCATAATTTTTACTTTACATTAAGTTAGCCATGTCTCTTTTTACATAATTGTAAATTAGAGAGAAAATCCATCTTTTTGACTACATGGAATTTCCAGCAACCTAGTGCATTAAATCTGAATGATCCAGTCTTACCTTATGGAAAAAATACTTACAGATGCTTGATAAAATATTAAAAAGAGAAAAATCCCTAGATGCCAAAAACCAATGGGGAATGCAGATCTACTAGAAAATTAAAAACTGTTCTGTGGGGATGGTCTTCTGTGAGGACCCTTTCAAGTGCAAGGAATTTCCATAGAGTAAACATCCCCTACTATGAGGAGCTCACAACAAAAAATTACACATCACATGAAGAAACACACCATCAGGAGAGAGATTGGGAAACCCAACAAACAGGAAAACTTGTCTCACGAACTAGAAATAACAGGAAAACCTGAAAGTATAAAATAAATGTTTTAAATTATTTAAACTATTTAAAAAATAAAACCATAATGAAAGAGGAGAACATGATAAAAGCAAACAGGTAGATTTGCAAAACTACTAAAATTGGACATTAAAAAATTAAAAATGTATTTCTTTGACATTAAAAGGCACATGGACAGTTTAAGTAAATCAAGAGAAAATTATAAAGTAGAAGACAGAGCTTAAGAAATCACACAGTTATGAAGAGATAGAAAATATGAAAAAGAAATTAAGAGATACGAGTCTAGAATGAAAAGACCCTATGCATTTTTTATATTTTTATTTTTATTTAATTTGCTTTTTTAAATTTTGTCTGTACGAGCTCTTCATTGTGATGCGCAGGGATGGAACCAGGGATGGAACCTGCATCCCCTTCCTTGGGAGGCAGATTCTTAACCACTGGACCACCAGGGAAATCCCAAAGAAGACTCAGTAGCTGTTGAATAGGAGCTCCCTAGTGATAGAATAAACAAAATACAAGAAAGAAGCAATATATGAGTAGGTAATCACTGAGGCTCAAGCAAGAAAAAAAAATCATTTATTTTCATATGAAACATATAAATATTTATGAAGCATGTTTTATATGAAACATATATCATATGTTTCACCTAAACAAAGTGAAACATAGAACAAAACTGAAAGAGAGAAAATCTTAAAAACAACAAGATAAAAAACATTTCTTACAAGGGAACAATAATACATTATCAGCAGATTTCTCATCAATAAAACAGAGATAAAACAATAGAATGGCAGGGATTACCGCATGGTTAAGGGAAAATAGTCAAGAAGTCTATATACTCAAAGTATCATTTGAAAGTGAGACTGAAGTTAATGTATATTCAAACAAATATTAAAATAGTTTAACAGTAATTCATTACTGCTTAAAATATGCTCATGTCTGTACTTCAGTATGAAGGAAAATGAAACCAGGGAGAGACATTCACTATAAGTACTGACTGTGGACAGAAAAGTTAGTAAAACATACTGGTAAATCTAAATTAAATTGAGTATTTAAAAGGAATATAGATGCTTATTTCTAAGTTGAGAGGGTTTTTGAAAAGGTGAAATCAAATTACTATAATAACATGAATGATCAGAGAATTGATGCTTCTAAGATTGTATATTATTCGAAAGAGGCTGACAATATCTTAGACTGGTTGAGTGTGCATGTTATAAGTTTAAGGGTAAACACTGAATTAATAAAAAGAAGGTATATATTGTTATATAAATATGAAAGAGAAGCAAACTTAAGTTCTTGTTAGTTTTGCTATTATGAAGAAAATATACTTGACAACCATGAACTTCTAACCAAAAGAGAAAGAGTCCAAGGAAAAAATAAACAAAACAAAAGTTTAAAGCTTTTGTATAATTACAGTGAAGAAAAGATGGATTTCAAAATGTGTAAGCCTCTAAGAAAAGAGCACAGTTTGTTTTCTGATACTTTTTCTGTATCACATAAACAATTATGTAAATAAGTCTGAAATCCTATCTGTTTACCAGAGAAAGTTCTTTTTATTCCCATAACAAATAAAGGTTAATGTTTTTTAATATGCAATGTCCAAGCCAGTAGAAGTGGAGGAAAAATAAAAACTTAATAGAAGGAGAGGAAGTACAGAAAAGGAAATAAAAACACGAATAGAACATGCAAAATAAGATAGTAGAAATAAACTCTATATTAGTGAGGTTGCAAAAACACTTATAGCATGATACAAAAAAAGGTTTAAATACAGCATGATACCATCTCAATAACATTCTAAACACAAAAAAATAATAACATTGCTTATGGACCCACACCTGTATAGTAAAATATTAAACAAAAAAGAAGGGATGCATACTGACTTCTGGACACTGGTTACCTGTGGTAAAGTAGGGAAGGAAATGAGATGATGAAACGGTTGCTTTAACTATACTAGTAATTTTTATTTTTCTTAAAAGAATCTGAAACTAATATGGCAACATGTGAAGATTTGCTGCTAAGTACATAGTTCGATCCCTGGGTCAGGAAGATCCCCTGGAGAAGGAAGTGGCCACCCACTCCAGTGTTCTTACCTGTGAAATCTCATGGACAGAAGGAGCCTAGCGGGCTACAGTCCATGGGGTCTCAAAAGAGTCAGACACGACTTCGCAGCTAAACAACAACAACATAGACGTTTATTATTTTCCTTGCTTTTCTATGTATCAGAACTATTTACGTTAAAAACTCTCAAAGCATCTCAGGAATATCTCCATAAACAAGCCTATTTGTGCAAATAAATAATTATTTATAAACATCTTACTGGTTATGAGAACATGGAGGGAGACTGCAAAAGTGTCTTTTCCACGTCATTGTAAGCACAGCTTATAGGAAAGGTCCTATAATGTACCATATCACATTCCTGGTTATCTCTTTGACCCTCTACCACAGAGAAGTTGAAGGCAGAAGATCCTTGAGATCCAAGGCTGTATTTCTGTACATATTGCAAAGCATCCCAAACAGTCCTCTCACCAATGTTTAGTAGTTTTCAAAGGAAGAGAAGAAATCGAAGCATACAAAAGGTAAGGTACACACTTCCTATGGAAGCTTTGGTGTGTCCATGATTTGTTTTTCTAACTATCCATAGATTCAAAGCAACTGTAAGTCTTTTGTTGTTGGAAGAATTAAATGAATCTGGAAAAGACAGAGAGGAGAGGAAAGGACCACATGAAAAAGAAATGGAGTTAAAAGTTCTGCAAATAAGAACCAGAATGCACTCTCCCTATCTCAAGCTTCAAATTGGAAAATTTTTGAAATTATATTTTCCTCAAAGGCCTAAATAACGAACAGCCTAAATTATGAAATCACAAATTTCTTTTTTCCCTCTTCCATGGTCATAAAAATTTTTAACACTAACGAACAAAGCTAGTGGGGGTGATGGAATTCCAGTTGAGCTATTTCAAATCCTAAAAGATGATGCTGTGAAAGTGCTGCACTCAATATGCCAGCAAATCTGGAAAACTCAGCAGTGGCCACAGGACTGGAAAATGTCAGTTTTCATTCTAATCCCAAAGAGAGGCAATGCCAAAGAATGCTCAAACTACTGCACAATTGCACTCATCTCACACGCTAGCAAAGTAATGCTCAAAATTCTCCAAGCCAGACTTCAGCAATACATGAACCTTGAACTTCCAGATGTTTTAGCTGGGTTTAGAAAAGGCAGAGGCACCAGAGATCAAATTGCCAACATTCGCTGGATCATCTTTAAAAGCAAGAGTTCCAGAAAAACATCTAATTTTGCTTTATTGACTATGCCAAAGCCTTTGACTGTGTGGATCACAACAAACTTTGGAAAATTCTGAAGGAGATGGGAATACCAGACCACCTTACCGGCCTCCTGAGAAACCTGTATGCAGGTCAAGAAGCAGCAGTTGGAATTGGACATGGAACAACAGACTAGTTCCAAATTTGGAAAGGAGTAAGTCAAGGCTATATATTATCACTCTGCTTATTTATCTTATAGGCAGAGTATGTCATGCAAAATGCTGGGCTGGATGAAGCACAAGCTGGAATCAAGACTGCCAGGAGAAATATCAATAACCTCAGATACGCAGATGATACCACCCTTATGGCAGAAAGGGAAGAAGAACTAAAAAGCCTCTTGATGAAAATGAAAGAGGAGAGTGAAAAAGTTGGCTTAAAGCTCAACATTCAGAAAACAAAGATCATGGCATCCAGTCCCATCACTTCCTGGCAAATAGATGGGGAAACAGTGGAAACAGTGGCTGACTTTATGTTTTTGGGCTCCAAAATCACTGCAGATGGTGACTGCAGCCATGACATTAAAAGACGCTTGCTCTTTGGAAGAAAGACTATGACCAACCTAGATAGCATATTAAAAAGCAGAGGCATTACTTTATCAACAAATGTCCGTTTAGTCAAAGCTATGGTTTTTCCAGTAGTCATGTATGGATGTGAGAGTTGGGCCATAAAGATAGCTGAGTGCTGAAGAATTGATGCTTTTGAACTGTGGTGTTGGAGAAGACTCTTGAGAGTCCCTTGGACCGCAAGGAGATCCAACCGGTCCATCCTAAAGGAGATCAGTCCTGAATATTCATTGCAAGGACTGATGTTGAAGCTGAAACTCCAGTACTTTGGCCACCTGATGTGAAGAACCGACTCATGGGAAAGGGCCCTGATGCTGGGAAAGATTGAAGGCGGGAGAAGGGGACGACAGAGGATGAGATGGTTGGATGGCATCACCGACATGATGGACATGAATTTGAGTGGACTCGAGGAGTTGGTGATGGACAGGGAGGTCTGGCGTGCTGCAGTCCATGGGGTCACAAAGAGTCAGACATGACTGAGTGACTGAACTGAACTGAACTGATAGCTTATATAATTAGGGAGCATTTGCCATGCTCCTTCAAAAAGAAATTGGAATAATATTGGGGGAAAAATAAACATCTTGTAAATCCCCAGTTCTCGGTTGTCTTGCAGAGGAAGACAGTTACACTGTTAGGATCACCCCTGTCTGCCATTAAGATGGAGACATTCAGTGCCCACCTCCTTCTAGTGAAGCAGGAGGATACAGAGAAAGTCTGTTTAGAGACAGGGAGTGGACGGTGAGTGGCGGCTCTGAAAGCGGAAAGGAGAGCTAGACCCCTGTGTTCTGGTGCCTTTCTGCTGGACAACTTTCTAGAGGAGGATGATATGTTAGATAGCTTGAGGAGAAAGCTGAAAGGGCTTTGTGAAAGGGCTTATGCCCTGCTTCTGTTTGACTCAGCTTAAGAGCTGATATGGGCTTCCCTGGTGGCTCAGACGCTAAAGAATTCATCTGCAACGCGGGAGATCTGGATTTGATCCCTGGGTTGGGCAGATAACCTGGAGGAGGGTATGGCAACCCACTCCAGTATTCTTGCCTGGGGAATCCCATGGACAGAGTTGCCTGGCACGCTAGAGTGCATAGTCCGGAACGACTGAAGCAACTTAGAACAATACACAAGAGCTGATACAGTGGATTGTTTAGCAATGACACGGAGAAGTGGGTGGATGGATCAGCCTGAAGCAGTGGTCCTGGCTCTGATGTGACCTGCAGTGGATCCTGGTGAGAGAGCACAGAAATAAGGATGAGTCTAGGACAGTTAAGAGGCTGTAGTGTGTAGGGCAAATGGCCTAAACCACAGACCCTGTGATGATACCAGCACACTGCCCAAAGACCATGTAATACCGGCCACATCTCAGAGGGGCCCTCGATGGCCACCAGTCCACAGAGGCGCCATTCTGCCCCAGGGACAAATCTGCATCCTGAGCCCACATGGAGATCTGAGGCTTCTCCTCTCCTCTGCACCACAAGGTCACAAATCCTTCTGTACATCCAGACACGCTATCTGTAAGAGAAGCAAGGTTAAGCGGAAAGAAATGTGAAAGATTTTTGCACCTACCCAAAAGAAAATGTATTATTCAAAAGTAACTATTTATAGGAATTCCTTGGCAGTTCAGTGGTTAAGACTCGGAGCTTCCACTGCAGGCGGTACAGTTGGAGAACTACGATTCTGCATGTCTAGTGGTGGGGCCAAAAACAAACAGTGACTATTTTTTTTAACCAAAAAAAAAAAAAGGAAGGTGCCTTGAATTGACAAGCTCAAAGTTTGGGTCTTTTTTTGTTTTGTTTTTCCCCTCCCAGTATAGAAGTTTACAGGGAAAATTCGGTCCATCAAAGAAAATAAAGAGCAACATTTTTTTTTTTTTTGCATGTTGGAATTACATTGTGGATACATTTTTGGCCCCACTATACACATCTTTGGCAAAGAATTAGACACGACTGAGCCACTGAACTGAACTGAACTGAACTGATACACATTTTAAAGGATTATTTTTCAGATTGTTTTTTCTCCTAATGTCAATACCCTTCTTCAATTCGCTTGTATTAGCATGTCTGAAATTAACTGCAGTCCCATTGTATTGGCTAAGGAGGTTCCAAACACAAACACCAGCTTCACCTAACAGGTGTAAAGCGTGAAGCAAAGGGCGCTAAGTTTGAGGACAGACTCAGTTCTTGTGATCACAAGAAAATGCCCACCCAGCCATCCTGCTCCTCTTTTTAATTTGTTCCTTTCCTTTGGTTTAAATGCATGGACAGTTAGAGCCACAGAAAGCCATGTGCGCTGCGACCACCATTCGTCACCACTGTGGCCATTCCCCTGGGTAACAGGAAACATTTAAGAGGCTAGTCCCAGCATCTAACAACAAAGGAAAACCACATGGCAGATCACAATAATGATTTTGTGTCTTTCTGTAATGATGAAAGGAAAACCTGATCCTGCATAATAATCGCTTTGTTATTCATGGAATTTAACTGGCATTTCCTCATGAATTTTAATGGGCCATCCATTTTCTCACTACTTATCCCCACAATTCTTTGTGAGCCTTTGCAGAACATTTTTCTCTTATCTCTTTCTCTTTTTTTTCAACGATGTAATAACTCTATCTAAACCGAAAGGCTTCAGGATGTTGCCTTTTTACTGTGTTGGTCAGAGAGCTGGTCTAGGCTGACATTAAATAACCTGGAAAGATCAAGTTGTGCACTTAGGATTTTTCTACTTTTTTCCAAAATGCATGTTATTTAATTTTAAAAACTGCTTACTTTTAAATAGTAATCTAGGTTACCATGCAATCATGAATGTGTGCCTTTTTTAAAGAAATTATAATTAGTGGCATTCATTAAGTTACCTGTTCCATAATATGTATGGAAACTTAGTATCATCTTATTTGTAGACAAGTAATCTCAAAATTGCATAAAACTAGACCAGATGTTAAGCTATTTAAGGACACAAACTATCTTACTTTGTATTCTATGAAGTATTTTGCTCAAGGACTTCCAAATAGAAAGCCTTCATAAATATTTGCTTAATAAATTAAAAGTATCTTTTGATGAAAGTAAATCATGGTTGCCAGATCTGAGGGTTAGAAAGATAGAACTTCTTGCAAAGGGGGTATAAGGGAACATTTTACAGTGATGTTAATATTCTACATATTAATTGTGGGGTTGATTACATAACTGTATTGATTCGTTAAAGACTGTACATACACTGAAAATTGATTAATTTTATTGTATATAAATTATATCTCAGTAAAGCTGATTGAAGAATGAGTCTTGTGAGAATATCACGATTTCAATATTGGAAATAACGAATAATAAATGCTGTTAACAAAAAACTAGCACATTCTTTACATGATCAAATAACCTGATCCAGATCAACCCTGAAAATTCCTTATTTCTTGGTTTCCAACAATGTATTAAATACTACCATGTGTCTGATCCTATATTAGATGATTTATGTTCTTTTTTAAAATTCTTGTGCCAAGGACTTCCCTGGCAGTGCAGTGGTTAAGACTTTTCCTTTCAATGGAGGGGGTTCATGTTCAATCCCTGATTGGGGAGATAAGATCCCACATGCCTCACAGCCAAAAAACCAAAACAGAAAACAGAAGCAATATTATAACACATTCAATAAAGACTTTAAAAATGGTCCACCTTAAAAAAAAAATCTTAAAATTCTTGCATGAACAAGTTCTGTGAAATAAGAACTATTATTTCCATTTGCTACACACTGAGGCTCAGAGAGGTTAGGTAAACTGTCCAAGGCCACGCATTTTTTTTTTTTAATCAGGGCATGCATAAATAGTTTCAAGGAGGCTAAACACTTATTTGTGATTTAGGAATTTCAAGAAGTCTGATGCTTTTTGTCCCCAGAAGTACTTACGATAATAAAAAAAAATTTAACTTCAACAATAAGTTTTTACTGACTCTGTGATAGGCACCACGCTAGATATTTCAGGGAATGTAATGCTGGAAGAATATAGACTTTGCTTTCAAAGTATATACCGTTTTATATGGCTATGAGGTACATGAATAAATAAATAATAATAATGGAGCTAGACCAGATTAGAACCTATCTTGCAGTGATGTAGCTTTGATTTTTTTATATTGATTAATTTAAAAAATACCACCAGTCACCAAGAGGAATTTAGGAGAGGTTCACACTTGCACGATTTTGAGATAAAAAGGAAAGGCAAAAGCTTTTCTCTTTCCCTTACTCTGTTTATTTATTCTCAGTTCAAAGCTTGAGACTTCCCTGATGGTTCAGTGATTTAAGACTCTGCACTTCTAATGTAGGAGGCTCGGGTTCAATCCCTGGTCGGAGAGCTAAGCTCCCACGTGCCTCGCAGTGCAGTCAAAAATTAAAAAAAAAAAAATCGCTAATCCAACAAATGTCTTATGAGTGTGCAGAGCTGGGTGCTAGTCCTTGGACTTCCTTAAGGATCCTTCTCTGACTTCATGAAAGTCTCAGCTTAGGTTTCCTTCACAGAGAGGCCTTCTCTAACCATGCTCCATCACTCTATCTGTCCTCTGCCCTTTATTTTTCTTCATATCATTTATTACCACTTGACATTGCATCGTCAAATACTATATTAAGTATTTCTTATTTGTCTGTCATTTTTCTCTCTCAGAGGTATTTAAGCTCCTTTCAGAACAAGGGTCCATATGTCTTGTTTGCTCCTGCAGCACTTGTTATCTCCAGCGCCTACATCAGTGCTTTATACTCTTTGTTGAGTGAATGAATAAATTGTTAGATAAGTTTTTCTGACTACAATAACACGTCTTCATGTCTTTCAGTCTTCACTTGAAATTCTACCAGTTTTTTACTTTATGATTATTTGACTTTTGCTAGATAGTAATTAAAAATTTTTTTTAAATTCCAATCCCAAAGAAAGGCAATGCCAAAGAATGCTCAAACTACCGCACAATTTCACTTATCTCACACACTAGCAAAGTAATGCTCAAAATTTTCCAAACCAGGCTTCAACAGTACGTGAACCATGAACTTCCAGATGTTCAAGCTGGATTTAGAAAAGGCAGAGGAACCGGAGATCAAATTGCCAACATCTGCTGGATCATCGAAAAAGCAAAGGAATACCAGAAAAACATCTGCTTCTGCTTCTGATTACGCCAAAGCCTTTGACTGTGTAGATCACAACAAACTGTGGAAAATTCTTTAAAAGATGGGAATGCCAGACGACCTTACCTGTCTCCTGAGAAATCTGTATGCAGGTGAAGAAGCAACAGTTAGAACTGGACATGGAACAACAGACTGGTTCCAAATCGGGAAAGGAGTATGTCAAAGCTGTATATTGTCACCCTGCTTATTTAACTTATATTCAGAGTACATCATGAGAAATGCTGGACTGAATGAAGCACAAGGTGAAATCAAGATTGCCAGGAGAAATATCAATAACCTGAGATATGCAGATGGCACCACCTTTATGGCAGAAAGCGAAGAAGAACTAAAGAGCCTCTTGATGAAAGTGAAAGAGGAAAGTGAAAAAACTGGCTTAAAACTCAACGTTCAAAGAAAACTAAGATCTTGGCATCTGGTTCCATCACTTCATGGCAAATAGATAGGGAAACAATAGAAACACTGAGAGTTTTTTTGGGAGGAGGACTCCAAAATCACTGCAGATGGTGACTGCAGCCATGACATTAAAAGATGCTCGCTCCTTGGAGAAAAGCTATGACCAACCTAGACAGCATATTAAAAAGCAGAGGCATTACTTTACCAACAAAGGTCTGTCTAGTCAAAGCTATGGTTTTTCCAGTAGTCATGTATGGATGTGAGAGTTGGACCATAAAGAAAGCCGAGCACTAAATAATTGATGCTTTTGAACTGTGGTGTTGAAGAAGACTCTTGAGAGTCCCTTGGACTGCAAGGAGATCCAACCAGTCCATACTAAAGGAAATCAGTTCTGAATATTCATTGGAAGGACTGATGCTGAAGTTGAAACTCCAGTACTTTGGCCACCTAATGGAAAGAACCGACTCATTTGAAAAGACCCTGATGCTGGGAAAGATTGAAGGCAGGAGGAGAAGGGGACAACAGAGGATGAGATGGTTGGATGGCGTCACCGACTCGATGAACATGAGTTTGAGTAAGCTCCGGGAGTTGGTGATGGACAGGGAGGCCTGGTGTGCTGCCCTCCATGGGTTGCAAGAGTCGGACACAACTGAGAGACTGAACTGAATTGAATTTTTAAAAATATATTCTCTCAGGTATCTCACTTTCTCTCTCTCTCTCTATATATATATATATATATATGTATACACACACACACACACACACACACACACACATATATGTATGTGTGGGTTTTTTTCTTCGTTGTACCTTGTGGCATGCAGAACTTCCCCAAACGGGATTCGAACCCATATTCCTGCAGTGGAATTTTGGAGTCTTAATCACTGAACCACCATTGCAGCCCCTAGATAGTAATATTTTAACTATCAATAGTTTGAAGAAAAAACACGCTTTCTTTGCCATAAGACACATGAGAGAAGAATTTGAAGGCTAAGATATGTCTTGATTTAGTGTAATGTTCTTGAAACTGAGTTGTGACAAATGCCGCCTCTTCTTTCTGCCCTAGCCTGGGTTTTCTAGCCTGAGACAAAGCTTTGTTGTTGTTCAGCGGTTCAGTCGTGGCCAGGGTTTGTGACCCCGTGAACTCCAGCACGCCAGGCTTCCCTGTCCCTCACTATCTCCTGGAGTTTGCTCAAACTCATGTCCGTTGAGTCGATGATACCATCCAACCATCTCATCCTCTGTCACCCTCTTCTCCTCCTGCCTTCAATCTTTCCCAGCATCAGGGTCTTTTCCAATGAGTCGGTTCTTCGCATCAGGTGGCCAAAGTATTGGAGCTTTAGCTTCAGCATCAGTCCTTCCAATGAATATTCAGGGCTGATTTCCTTTAGGATGGACTGATTTGATCCCCTTGCAGCCCAAGGGACTCTCAAGAATCTTCTCCAACACCATAGTTCGAAAGCATCAATTCTTCGGCGCTCAGCCTTCTTTATGGTCCAATTCTCACATTTGTACATGACTACAGCAAAAACCATAGCTTTGACTAGACAGACCTTTGTTGGCAAAGTGATATCTCTGCTTTTTAATACGATGTCTAGATTTGTCATAGCTTTTCTTCCAAGGAACAGGAATCTTTTAATTTTGTGGCTGCAGTCACTGTGTGCAGTGATTTTGGAGCCCAAGAAAATAGTCTCTTACTGTTTCCATTGTTTCCCCATCTATTTGCCATGAAATAAAGGGACTGGATGCCATGATCTCAGTTTTCTGAATGTTGGGTTTTAAGCCAGCCTTTTCACTCTCCTCTTTCACCTTCATCAAGAGGCGCTTTAGCGAACTCATTTTTATTGCACATAGGGTATGGGTGGAGAGGGAAGACGAATGCAATTCCAGGGAAGGAAGAGGAAGGAGCAGAGGGCCTTCTCATAGAGACACAACTGGGTGCTCGGTCACATGGGACCTCTCTGGAGAGGATGTATGGGCCTCAGAACTATCTGTTGGAAGGCAAGAAAGAGGGGCAGACTGTCCTGTGCATTTCCTGAGTTACCTGCTTCTCCAAGAAAACCCTGGGGAAGCCAGAGCCTGCACAGGTCCAACTAGGTGGAACCAGGTTCCTGAAACCGCTGTTGCAACCCAGTCCTCATCCCAGGAAGCTACCTCGCCCCATTCCCATGGTTATAGAACACTGATTCTGCTATCATCTTCTAACTTCTCTGGCAAGGAAGCAAGCCAGGTGGCTGAGCCCTGGGGACAGTGGAGATAAGCAGATCAGGAGTGGCAGAAACTTCCAGAAATTATTCAGGGCAATTATTTCTAGCAACCAAGGCCCCACCTGCATGTGTGATATATAACTATACCTAGACTATCCTCAAGTTCTCACTCCTCAGTGGTGCTTCTAGTCTGAATTCCCTAATTCTGCACCTCATTTCTTCCACATATATATATACTCTCCCAAAGTAATGGGCTGTTGTTGTTGTTGTGTGTGTATTTTAACTTGGAGAATTTTGTCTGACAATTTGAAATGAACAACTGCATTAAACCCTATGCACGATTTAGTTAATCTTAAATGTTCTTTATTATATTGATTGGGCATCATCAATTTTATGAACAGATATTTATTAAGCACCTACTGTGTGTTAAGCACTTTTCTAAATACTAGGACTACAATAGGGAATAAAGCAAACAGAAATTCCCGCCTTAAGGAAAATGCATTTTAGTGTGAGTAAGTAGACAAATTCTGGGAACAAATAAAATATTTATTACCATGCAGGATGATAATCGTTATGGAAAAAAAGAGAAGGTTTTTAAATTATTTCTTTACTTTTTACACTTTTTTTTTATATTGGAGTGTAGCCAGTTCACAATGTTATGATAGTTTCAGCTGGATAGCAAAGAGTCTCAGCCATACAAATACATCTATCCATTCTCTCGTAAAGTCCCCTGGAAGGGAGGCTTTTTAAAAATTTCTATGATCTTTTGAAAAGACGACTATGATGACCTTCAGGAAGAAGGAGAAAGAAGATGTGCCTGGGGCATTTAGGGAATGTAGAGAGATCTTTAGGACTGGAGCTCTGGGTCAAGCCTGTGGCCAGTGAGTAAAGAAATAGCCTGAGGGAGATGGAGCATTGTGGCTTCTCTGAGCAAGACACAACTTCTGATAACTTTCTCCAAGCACATTGCACAGAGCTTTGTACCCCTGGGAGATACAGTTGTTGTTAATTCAGTTTTACCTCCCAGATAGGTTATATGAAGTACAAAGAGTTGACAGTTCCTTCTACATAACTGTCTGGTGACTACTCCTCAAACTTACAAGAGGTACATAAGTTATGGAACTGAATCAGAGTCAGAGAAGGAAAACTGCTTTCCGAGGAGATTTCATGAAATGCATGCTGCACAGAGGTTATGTTCCTTCTCTGTGTCAGCTGCAAGTGCTGGAAAGAGAGCCATCATTCCTAGGACACCTGAAAAGTCCTTAGCCAGGGGAAGAATTTGGAACATCTGAAAAAACAACCCTGGCCAAGAGGGCTCGGGGGGGAAATTCTCATGTGGTAAATATCAGATCAAAATTAAGTAGCGATGAAAGATTTCTCAAAGAATTAGGCAGCATATATCGGTTACTGATTATTATCTTGATTGCTAAGACATCTAAAAAGGAGGATCTACAAATAAGATTTTACTTAAACTGGACAGGTGTTTGATCCCAGAATCATCAAATTGAAAGGTTGTCTCCAGGTTAGATGGTCATTTCTTATGATGTCAAAACTCAGAGTAATGTCTGGGTGCCCAGAAACTTAAAAGTACAAACATTAAAGGTTCCTCTTTTAGACCTCTGTATAGATAACTCACTGTTACAGAAGGAGCTCATTCACTTTTTCAACTAATTTCAAGTGTTTCAGATTACTTATGCCATGTACTTTGCTAGATGTTGGAAATATAAAAGTGAGAAAAAATTGACCTAAGTCTTGCTCTCACAGAGTTTATACTTACAACTGTAACTCTCACAAGGGCTATTAAGAAAAGCTCAGTTGAAGGCCGAGAGCATATACTACTGGAGGACAGACAAGATCCGGGAAGTGAGGCTTGAAGCTGAGATTTGCAGGCTAGAGGGAGGCAGGAGAGTGAGTGCTCAAGGATTTGTAGATCGTTAAGGATTTTGATCTTTATTCAAAGATCAATTGGAAAACTATTGCAGGACTTGAATTTTTAAAAAATCACTCTGGACGTTGATGAAGAGCCAATTGTAGTTGCACAGAGAGAGTTCAGGAGACATCATTTAGGAGGCTATTGTAGCAGTTCCAGGCAGGAGACAGTAAGTTTTGGTTCTTTAATTAGTTAATTATTTACTTATTTGGCTGCACCGGGTCTTAGTTGAGGCATACAGAATCTTCAGTCTTGATTGCAGCATGTGTGATGTCTAGTTGCAGCATCCGAACTCTTACTTGTAGCATGTGGAATCTAGTTCCCTGGCCAGGGATTGACCGCAAGCCCCCTGCCTTGGAATCTTAGCCACTGGACCACCAGGGAAGCCTCCGAGATAGCAGGTTTTGTTTTTTTGTTTTTTGAGACAGCAGTTCTGATCAGAGCAGTGCTCCACTCCCTCCTTTGAATAGCTGCAAAAGCTTTTGACAGTGAACTTTATAATAAGTCTTTGTCCCTCAGTCTCCATCTCCTTTTCTCCCCACCCCACCCCCTTTTAAAAGTCTTGTTTATAAGGACATGCAGCCTCACAACAGTGAGGTCACAACCTCCAAAATGCAGATAACTAAATGTTTTAAATGTATTTACCTTCATTTTTCCTGGTCCCAACAGAAGATCTCTAAGCCTCCAGCATTTAATAAGGTCGTTTCAGGCTGATGTGTGTTCCTTGAACCCTGTTTTATGGTTCTGAGTAAAATAATTGAGAAAATGTCCCACAATATGAGAGATTTTGTAAGAACGTAAGTAGATGGTGCTTTCCCTTTTTTGAGAAATTCTCTAAGAAAAGTCTTGCTTTATACTCAGTCATATACTCAGTCATATTCTACTTACTATGAATACTAAGAAATGGGGATACAATGGTGAAAGATACATAGTCCCTGTTCTCATAGAATGTAAATTCTAGAAGGGAAGCAACTGGAATAAAATATACCAAGGACTATAATGTAAGAAGTACAGCAGACTAAAAAAGAAGTGATGACTGAATGCAATATGGTCTCCGAGATTGGACCCTAGAACAGAAAAAGAATATTAGTGAAAAAATTAGTCTGTAGTTTAATTAATAGTATCTTATCTGTTTTCGTGTTTTAGTTTTGCCAGACATACCAGATGTTATTATTAAGAGAAGCTGGGTGAAGAGTATATGTGAACTCTTTACTAGCTTTGCAAGCTCTTCTATAAATTTAAAATTATTCCAATATAAGAAGTTTAGAAGAAAGGACTTCTCTGGTGGTTCAGTGATTAAGACCCCACACTTCCACTGCAGCGGGCCTGGGTTCAATCTCTGGTTGGGGAACTAAGATCCTGAAAGCTGAGCTGTCTGGCCAAAATGAAAAGAAAGAAAGAAGTACAGGTTTGGTCTCTAGTTGGGATACCCAATCTAATTAGAGATTCAAGGAAGGTTTTCAAGGGAAATTGTGTTTTAAGTTGAGAACCGAAGACAAATAGAAGCTAACCAGAAAGAGAACTACAGGAAAAGATGTCCAGAAATCATATGTAGAATGTTTAGAGGGGCAGAAGGAAGAGAAAGCATGACAACTTCTCAGAAATGAATAAAATTCAGTGCAGTTGGAGCTGAGAGTATACAGTGGGGATGAGAAGGAAGGGAGAGGTGGGAGATAAAGCAGAAGTGGGAGGACATGAGGACCTTAAAAAAACCATCGAGAAGTTTGCATTCTGGGGCAATTCCAAAAAAATAAATAAAAACGACTAATATATACTGTTTAAAACTTCCTTTTCTAGTAGTCAAAGAAATAGAAATTAAGGTAACTGGATAATATTTTAGCTTATTCAATTACCAAATATTTCTTAATAATAATTTTTTTTGCTGCTGAGGGTATGAAGGAGAGTTGCTTATACTTGGATAGTAATAGTAATCTTTCTGGAAAGCTACTTGGCAATTTAAATACAAAGTTCCAAAATATTCAAATCTTCCGTTTTACTTCTGGGATGTTATTTTAAGGAAATAGTTAGAAATATATTTTAAAATAATATGAAAAGATGTTCCTCATCATTATTTATAACAGTACAAAATTTTATACAATCTAGGTACCAAAAATAGGAACATAATTAAATAAGAAATTATGTTTCCATATTATGAAATATTATGCAAATATTTTAAAATGTTTATAAATATTTTGACAGATTAATAAATATATTGTATATATGCATGTTGTGTACTTATTGCTAAGTCATGTCTGACCCTTTGTGATCCCATGGACCGTAGCCCTCCAGGCGCCTCTGTCCATGGGATTCTCCAGGCAAGAATACTGGAGTGGGTTGCCATTCCCTTCTCTTGGGGATCTTCCCAACTGAGGGATCAAACCCGAGTCTCCTGCATTGTAGGTGGATTCTTTACCTTCTGAGCCACCAGGGAAGCATGATATGCATGTAATATATATGTATATAATCGGTATGTGTGTGTGTGCATGAACATCTATAGACTGGACAGGCTACATCATTTGCAGGGCCCAGTACGAAATGAAAAAACAGAAACCCCTTGTTCAAAAATCATTAATAATTCCAAGGTAGCAAGAGTCTTAAGCCAAAGGTAGGATTCTTCTGAACACGAGTACTGTGTGACTGCATAGGTCTCATGCCCTTGACATGGATCTTATCTGTAGAAAGAAGACTGAAAGAAAATATCCCAAAATGTCAATAGTCATTACTTTTGGGATTTGGGATTACTGATGATTTTTATTTCATATATTTTATAGATAGATAGATATTTATTCACAGTAGATATATATTTCTTTCATGATCGGTAAAAAAAACAGTATGTGTCTTTAAAAAAAAAGATTCAAATTATATTGAAAGCAGTAGTACAGTGAATTGCATTCTATTTTCCATTTAGGCTCTTTTAAATATCCATTTTGTTTCACTGAGAATAACAGATACTCTTGAAAATTTCTATATTTCTAAGTCATTGTACAGAAGAGAGCAGGATATAAACATGAAATCAGTTCTGTGCTGTCAAAAAAGCAAGCCATGCTGAACCACAAATAACCCATTTCCATCTATTTTTGTCCTGTGTAGAATTAGCTCTTTGGCTGGACATTAAACATTTGCCTGAGTGGTGCGAGGCTGAAAATCTCTTCTCCTGTGTCCTTAGACCTACATTTGTGTAACTGGAAACACTCCCTGGCAAAAGGAAGACATACAGGAGGCTTATTGCATCTCAGACACTTACTAGATCTAATGAAGGATTGAGCAACACATTTTTTTTTTTTGGAATAAAGTTGCATCTCAGTTCAGTTCAGTCGCTCAGTCATGTCCAACTCTGCAACCCCATGAACTGCAGCATGCCAGGCCTCCCTGTCCATCACCAACTCCCGGAGTTTACCCAAACTCATGTCCACTGAGTCAGTGATGCCATCCAACCATCTTAACCTCTGTCGTCCCCTTCTCCTCCTGCCCTCAGTCTTTCCCAGCATCAGGGTCTTTTCCAATGAGTCAGCTCTTTGTATCAGGTGGGCAAAATATTGGAGTTCCAGCTTCAACATCAGTCCTTCTAATGAATACCCAGGACTGATCTCCTTTAGGATGAACTGGTTGGATCTCCTTGCTGTCCAAGGGACTCTCAAGAGCCTTCTCCAACACCACAGTTCAAAAGCATCAGTTCTTCGGTGCTCAGCTTTCTTTACAGTCCAACTCTCACATCCATATATGACTACTGGAAAAACCATAGCCTTGACTAGACATGTATTTGTTGACAAAATAATGTCTCTGTTTTTTAATATGCTGTCTAGGTTGGTCATAACTTTCCTTCCAAGGAGTAAGCGTCTTTTAATTTCATGGCTGCAATCTAGAAGAGAATAAAAGACATCTTAAATGAGAGAGCAGTAAGTGAGCTAAAAATCATACAAAGGTCACTTGCAATGCATTCTTTTAGAAGTTATGTTACTGAGCGTGGGCTCTTGTCTAACACTCAGAAATGTGTGTCCTAGGAGACACACATCCTGGCAATGCCAAAGACTTTATTGGAAAGGGGTGCTCAAGCGGAGAGCAGCAGGAGAAGGGAGCCCAGGGTACTGCTCTGCCTGCTCACAGTCTCAGGGTTCCTGGTTAGTCTTTCCAGTTACCTCTGCCCAATCATCTTGCCTGGGCCCATATTTGGTCCAATTCCAGGGCCTTCCTGGTAGGGCGGACCTCTCTCAGTCAAGATGGTTTCCAGCGCGAGGGTTTCTGGGAGGTTGGCAGGACATATTATAAGCTGGCATCTCCTCCCTCCTTTTCACAAACCCTCCCGAATTCTTCTGCTTGGCAGCAGCTTGTGTCAGTTCTGTGTTCCTCATCGGGACCTCCCACTGTGAGATAGCTCATGCTGGCGATTATTATCACACCTGGCCAGGGCAGAAGGTTTTGGCTGATGGGTTCCTGACAGTTACACGGAGAAGCCTTTCCTGTTGAGGTGTCAGTGACTTACAACTAGCCACTTTGGCACTAATGAGGGGCAAAAGCCAAGACAAATCACTGAATCCTTTTGGTGCCCAATTGACAATCTGTTTGGGCACAGGGGATTGTCCCTGCAGGCCTCTGAGGAGCAGGCTTTATTTATTTATTTATTTATTGTTATTTTTTTTAGGCTTTATACTTTAGTGTTTTCTCTGTGGTATTGCACACTCAATTCCTCACCTTGTGCAATTTCAAACAGAAGGAATATGAAAAAAAAAAAAAAAGTCTAGTTATTTGCCATTCCCTCCTTTCTCCCATCTTCTTGATGAAAAGCCTTTCTTTAGAGTACCTACTGAGGAGGTAGGGATGCAAACTGCAGATACCAAAAGATGGCCACCTATTCCCCTTTAGAAATAGGAAGAGATGGGCAGTTAGGAAGAAGTATGATAAGATAAGGAGTGTGAGGCAAGTGTTGTAAACTGAGGGAAACTTAACAAGTCCTGTCTGTCAGGATTCTTCTTCAGATCCACTTGTCTCAAGAGATAAGAATGATTCTTTCCTCCAGGCACAAGGAGGGCACCTCTCACCTGAGGCTTTTATAACCCACTTCAGGGGAGAAGGGCAAGAGGGAGGTCAGCGTGACCTTCCTGCTTCTGCTGTTTTTCTCAAACTCCTTCAACTTAAAATATTCAATATGGCAAGGGCTTCCCAGTTGGCACCAGTGGTAAAGAATTTGCCTGCCCATGCAGGAGACCTAAGAGACCCAGGTTTGATCCCTGGGTTGGGAGGAAGATCCCCTGGAGGAGGACATGGCAGCCCACTCCAGTATTCTTGCCTGGAGAATCCCATGGACGGAGGAGCCTGGTGGGCTAGAGTCTGTGGGGTCATGAAAAGTCAGACACGACTTAGCAACTAAACAACAACAAGGGGCCACATTTTGGGATAACTTGTCTTGAAAAGACAAGAGTCACACTAAGTTTTGTTTAAATGTGTCCAGTCTGTAAATGGGCACACATTAAAATTTTACTCACTCACTTATGTCTGATATTTAACAAATATCCTGGCAGCTCCTACTATTTGCCTGGTAGTATGCTAATTGTTCCTGGAGATAAGTAATATACGTCTGGTCCCTGACCTATTGGAGCTTAGTTGAATACCTTATGGTCTAGTTCGAGGTAAAGACTGGAACAAGTTATGAACAAATATAGCAAGTAAAGATACTATAAGATGTTATTTGTTTTATAGGAAAATCAGTTAATTAATTTTGTGTATGTACTAAATCGTCTCCTGCATCGGCAGGTGGATTTTTTTAACCACTAGCGCCTCCTGGGAAGCCCATGTGAAGTGTGAAATTCGCTCAGCCGTGTCCGAATCTTTGCAAACCCGTGGACTATACAGTCCATGAAATTCTCCAGGCCAGAATACTGGAGTAGGTAGCCTTTCCCTTCTCCAGGGGATCTTCCCAACCCAGGGATCGAACCCAGGTCTCCCACATTGCAGGTGGATTCTTTAACAGCTGAGCCACAAGGGAAGCCCAGGAAGCGCATAGATTGAGGATAAAAGAATGTTCCTTTAGGTCACTCTACTCAGTTAAATGGACAGGTGATTGGTTTTTCCAGAATAAGTCCTAACCAGTTACATTTCAGAAAACTCCTTAAGCGTTTTATCAGGAATGCAACATCTTCCCAATCCAAGTTTGGGATAATTTTTCCCCTCTTTTTAAAAAAAATTATTCATTTTAAATTGAAGGCTAATTGCTTTACAATATCATGTTGGTTTCTGCCATATATCAATGTGAATCAGTCATAGGTATACATATGTGCCCTCCCTCTTAAATCTCCCTCCCCAATTTTTCTCTTATAGTGTATTTTTAAAAGCTATTTCAACATATGTCTTTATCTCATTTTTTAGTTGTAAATATATTCTATTTTCTGACATCAGCCTATACGTAAACACAGTGACCATTTTGCTGTTGTTGTAGAATAAGGAGGTGAGATGGAGCTCACAGTGGGAGTCCTGGCTTCTTTTTTTGCAGCTTGTGAGATCTTAGTTCCTTGACCAAGGATCAAACCTGAGCTCTGGCAAGGGGAGCACAGAGTCCCAGCCACTGGACAGCCAGGGAATTCCTGAGAGAGAGCTAGTTTCAACAGAACTGTCAAGAAAACCTCTTTGAGGAGCTCATCTTTAAGTTGAGCAAGTCATATTTCACATATTGAGGGAAAAAAATGAATCAACAGTCAATCTAAGAAAAGAATGGAAAATTTTATTCGAGCCAATCTGGGAGACAGACAATCTTTCAGAAAGCTCTGAGGACTGTTTTACCCAGTAGAAGAGGTCAAAACCCAGTTATACATTTGCGAGACAAAAAGTTAAACATCAAAAGACATGTTGACAGTTTACACAGTCTGGATCTGCAGGTGTCAAGCAGGTCACGGGTCATTAGGACCCTTTACAAGATGAAGAAGGAATGTTATCTCTGCAGGAGATCTGGTAAATGCAGACGCACAACATGCACAAAGGGGAGGCAGGAGGCCCAGACGGTCAGAGAAAAATCTTATGTTTAAATTTTTCTTTTCTTGCCCTAAAATGTGACTTTTATTTCATCAGAGGCCTCAAAAAAAAGACAAAAGGCTATTTAAGTGAGATGACAGTGAAAAGCATTCCATTTGAAGGGAGAGCTTGTACGAAGACCCGGAGAAAGGAGAGTGACTTTGAAGGTGGTGTTATCTGAGGAAGGGGGCATAGAAGGTTCCATTCAGTTCAGAAAGTCCAGAGACCAACTCTGATTGTTCCATCCTGAGCTTTATGCCAACCCCTGAGGGTAAAGTACTGTGAATGAGGTACTTCCCTGGTGGCCCCGTGGTTAAGAATCCGCCTTCCAATGCAGGGGACACAGGTTCAATCGGTGATCGAGAAACTAGGATCTCACATGCCGAGAGGCCAGTAAGCCCTTACTCCGCAGCTACTGAGCCTGGAGCCTTGGAGCCCACAAGCCACAGCTAAGACCCAGTGCTACCAAATAAATAAATATATTGTTTTAAACAAAGGTACTTTGAATGATATGGGCTTCCCAGTTGGCACTAGTGGTAAAGAATCTGCCTGCCAATGCAGGAGATGCGAGAGACGAAGGTTCAATCCCTGGGTCAGGAAGATCCCCTGGAGTAGGAAATGACAACACACTCCAGTATTCCTTTTTTTTTTTAAATTTATTTTTATAATTGAAAGATAATTGCTTTACATAATTTTGTGGTTTTCTGTCATACTCCAGTATTCCTGCGTGGAAAATTCCATGGACAGAGTAGACTGGCGGGCCGCAGAAAGTCGGACATGACTGAGTGACTGAGGCACAGCCCTAATGATGTGGGAGGAGCTAGCGTGAGATGCTAAGGAAGGGACAGAAGGACCCAAGAAGGGGACTGACTCTCCTTCACATTCCAGAGGAAGAAAGATTTCTGTAGAGGTTGGTTCCCTGAGGGCACCATCCCTTTCTGCACCAAGTAAGAGTGACTGATGTAATTAGCGACATCAAGACAAGCCACTGGAGACAGGAGCGCTGCATGAAAAGGGAGTTCAGAGGCTTCACCATCAGCTGTGTTTATCATGCTCTCTGTTCTACATAGCTCAGTTGGTAAAGAATCTGCCTGCAATGCAGGAGACCCCGGTTCGATTCCTGGGTCGGGAAGATCCCCTGGAGAAGGGATACACTACCCACTCCAGTAGTCTGGCCTGGAGAATTCCATGTCCATGGAGCTGCAAAGAGTCGGACACGACTGAGCGACTCTCATTTTCTGTCCTACAGGTGACAGGATTTCTGAGGCAGGTCGACCCAAAGCCAGTAGAGGGAGTGTCTTCCTTGCAGACCCACTCTCCCTAAAGATGGGTTGACGGGCCTAGAGGAACTCGGGAAATTGAGATCAGCCCTAATTTAGCCTCAAGACTGAAGCCACATTATATCAACACAGTTGATTAATATTACTGTTATTATTAACTGTGCCTCGAAGCTTGTGGGATCTTCAGCCAAGGACCAAACCCAAGCCTGTGGTGGTGAAAGCGCTGAGTCCTAATGACTACTGCCAGGGAACCCTCGGCACAGTTTATAAGCAAGAATTCTCCCTACATCTCCTCTCCATTGGGTTAGAACTTGAAGGGGAAGATAGGGGAGAGATTAGCCCCCAGGACTCCAGCAGATGGATTTTGGTTAGATATGTGAATATCTTCAAATAAACTTCTCTTAGTGGGGACTCTTAATTATAAGGACAAAAATTCAACTCAAACCAGCTAAAACAAAAATAAAAAGCTGCTCACTGGTTCACATCTTGGGAAGAACAAGAGAGTGTGTTAATTAGAAATTTCTCTCGTTTCTCATCTCTGCTTGGCTTGGCTCCATTCCCTGACTTTGTATCTTCACATCTCAGTTTCATACCTTCATTCTGGGTGCCTCTCTTTACTTGGTGGGGAAGACGGCTCCTGCAGCCCCAGGCTACGTCACAGCACAACTCCTCCACCTTTCTCTCCACAACTGCACACGTCAGGGCTTCCCCGTGCACAATGTGAGTCCACGTGCCACAACCACTGAAGCCTGCCCTCCTAGATCCTGCGCTCCGAAACAAGAGAAGCCACCACGACGAGGAGCCCGTGCATCGCAATCAGAGAAAAGCCCACACAGCAACGAGGACCCAGCAGAGCCATAGACAAATAGTAAATAATTTGAAAAATAATCTGTACACATCAAATCCTAGGGAAAAGGCTGGCCAACCCTTCTGGTATGGCCAACCTCTCTGGTTGGCCAATCAGGGGAAGAAAGTGATCCTGGTTAGTTCATGGCCAGTCCTGGTCCTGGATTAACCTTTGAGACAAAGGCTGTTAGAATTTCGTGACTCCAAGTCCTAAGAAATGGGAGGAGTCTGTTCCCCAACACTAAAGGTGATGGAGAGACAAAAACAACAAAATCTAGAATGGTAAGGGAAGTTAAGGATAAATTCTTTTTATGAACATAGCACAAAAGAAGTATAAAAATTCCTACAATCCATCTTGGTTGTCTTCTCCAAGCACCCAATTAAATTACTCTTCTTAACGAGTAGCTTTTTCATGAAGTGAAACTTAAGGTATTGAGAAAATGCAGCAGGACAGGAAATCACCTTGCTCTCCTCAGAGATGTAGAGAAGGGCTGTAAGTGGGTTCCCCCTGCTGAGGTAAAATAGGCATAGAAAGGGACCAACAGACAGAGCGACAGAGGATGGGATGGTTGGATGGCATCATTGACTCAATGGACTTGAGTTTGAGCAAACTCCAGGAGACAGTGAAGGACAGGGAAGCCTGGCATGCTGCAGTCCATGGGGTTGCAGAGTTGGATACAAGTGAGCAACTGAAGAACAACAAATGAGCAGAAGAGGCTGGAACTTTCTGGAAGCCTCAGTAAAAGACAGCAGGCTATAGTCCAGGAAAGCATGGGCCCAGGATGAAGAAGTTGGAAGGTCTCAGATGGTAGATGTTTAATGCTTCTCTACATAGCTCTCCAAATACTGAGAGTCACCTATCTGTCACGTATTCAAGGTAAAGTCATGGTGCTGAAAAAAAATAATAAACAGAAACCTCAACCAAATTGAGAGGCCAGAATGGGGAAGCTCTCACATCCTATGCGGAGAGCAGAGTCCAACAGGAAGAAAGAAGACTTCTTTCCTGGCAAGGACTCAGCCAACGAAAAGCTGTGGGCTGTGGAAAACTGACTCTCACTGTCCGTTTTTCCCTCTATAAAAGTGTTCTCCTTCCCTGGCTCTGTAGGAACTTGCACATGGCTCACCGTGGTTGTAGACCCTGAACTGTAATTCTCTGCTGACCCAACATACATGCATCTTTGCTGGATAAATATCTGGCAATCTGTTTCAGATCAACAGTGAGTACCCAGTCCCTGGGATGAGAAGAATGGGGAGGGAGTGATTAAGATCAAAGCAAAGTCTCCAGATCTAGAGAGATGTTCCCAACAAGTTTCTAAGTCAAGGATTCAGGCCCAGGAAACAGACAGAGGTGTAGAACTGATAACCAATCTAGAACTGATAGCCAGAAAATGTGGCCTTGGACAAGTCAGAAGCCCAGTTACTGAAGTACAAAGTCAGAGCTAACAGTAAGTATGGTCTAACAGTAAGTATGACTTGATGTGCCAAGTCCCTGGACCATTGGTAGGATGTCTTCCAGACGCCGAGGTTTATTTTAGGGGCCAGATGGTTGGGGTCTGTGGGGAGAGGGAAGACAGAGAAGCTGGAAGTCAGGCAGGTTCTGACAGATTCAAGGAAAGATGATTTACTAAGCAAAAGGAATAGAATGTGTTTTGGTCAGATCAAGTCCCAGAGCTGTGTTAGAGTCACAGAGGACTTTCCCTGGTGGTTAAGGATAAGATGAAACTCTGGCTTGGGTTTGACCCCTGGCCCAGAAAGATTCCTTAGGCTGTGGGGCAGCTAAGTCCATGTGTCTGCTGCTTGTGCTCAGCCACGGAAGAAGCCACTGCAACGAGAAGCTTGCACACGGCACTGAAGAACATAGGCCCTGCTTGCCGCAAGCAGAGAAAACCCGCGCACAGCAACGAAGACCCAGGGCAGCCAAAATAATGATAAAACGAAGTGGCAGAAGAGAGATACTTTTTTAAAAGAGGAAGAGTCCACACTTGATTTCAAGAATCAGAGACAGAATATCATGGCCACCAAATATTAGTACGATGTGGGGGGCACATGTGGATAAAAATAATTCGAGATTTGCATTTATCTCCCAAGATGTGTCTCTCTGTGTAAAGTCCTATGGATAAAGTTGTGACTTCAGTTTCAAGTTGGGCTTCCCTGGCAGCTCAGAGGGTAAAGAATCTGCCTGCGATGCGGGAGACCCTGGAGAAGGGAATGGGTACCCACCTCAGTATTGTTGCCTGGAGAATTCCATGGAGAGAGGAGCCTGGTGGGCTACAGTCCACAGGGTCACAAAGAGTCAGACAAGACCCAGCTGCTGACACTCCAGCTTCAAGCAACCTGGCAACATTCATTTGCAACTTAAAAATACAATAGAATCATTTACATATCTCCTAGAAACCAAGGATGTTCTATCTCCAGTGATTTGGGTAATGTTGTGCGTGTTTTCTTTTTAAAATTCTAATTAAGCCATCCATCATGTCAAGGTGATAATTTTCTCAAGTATGCTATTCATTAAACTACTGAGTTTTAAAGCAATTATACTTCAATAAAAATTAATTTAAAAAACACAGAACCACTGAGTTTTATTTTGTCTCCAATAGCATGAAGACTTTTGACTCCCAGGGGAAAATTTCATGTGAGTGGATTTTGGGGTAGTGGATATGGAGGAGTCTTCTTCCATCCATTCCTTTTGAAAGCTCTCTCCCTCCCAATTCATGGGATTCCGGGTGGACATGTCAGTTACATGGGTTGATGAACCAGGTTGCCCAATCAGAGTACTTACTGCCCTTAGACATACACTCAGTTGAGGAGGAAGCAAGTGACATCATCTAAGTTGTTTTCAAAGACTGATGCAAATGTTAGGGCAGTAAAAGTTGCACTCTTATTTTTGGAATTGCTACTTGTGAGAATAATGTAAGCCTGGGCTGTTTGGTTGCTATTTTTGTTTCTATATGGAGAAAACCTGTCTGAAAATAAAGCTACAGAGAAAAATAGAAGCAAAAGGGAGAAATGCAGAGAGAAAGGTAGGAGGGAGCTAATGATGTGATTTGTATCCTTTGATCCACTTATGCTAGAAGCAGGACCCACTCCTCAGACTTCCCATTTCCTGGAGCATTTTCATTCTCTTCTTGTTAAAATTAGCTTGAGTTGAGTTTCCATCATTTATGATTGAAAGTACCTGGACATCAACAATCCAGATACACGGAGCCTTGTGGCAGTATCACTGGCCCTGATCACCACATGAATACTGGCCAGAGGTAAGCATTTTTAGTGTTTTTTTTTTTTTTTTTTTTTTTACTTTATTAGTGGGCATTTTAAAAAACACTTATTTATTTGGCTTCCCCAAGTCTTAGCTGCAGTGGCTCTAGTTCCCTGATAAGGAATCGAACCCAGGCCCCCTGCACTAGGAATGCGGAGGTTTAGCCACTAGACCACCAGGGAGGTCTCTATTAGTGGACATCTGAGGATCAATTTTGTGTTATATAATTTCTACTTTTTAAAAACAGTATTTACCTGTTGTGATGATTGCTCCTTGGCCGTGCTGGGTCTTCGTTGCTGCCCGGGGCTTTCTGCAGTGCGGAGGGCAAGGGCCACTCTGGTTGTGGTGCTTGGGCTGCTTATTCCGGCGGCTTCCGTTGGCGCAGAGCACAGACTCCAGGAACGCGGGCTTCGCGTGCAGCTCGTGGGCTCTAGGGAACAGGCCCCGGAGTTATGGCACACACGTGTTAGTTGCCCAAGGCATGTGGGGTCTTTCTAGACGAGGGATCACACTCCTGTCCCCTGCACTGGCAGATGGATTCCTACCCACTGAACCAGGCAGTCCTATGATGTCCACGTTTTGCCTCCACCTACCACCTGTTAGAATTGCATGCATTGAGGGCACTTTCAACAGATTGAATAGTTAATGGTTTTAATTTTAATTTGGCACCATGGAACTATATCAAGCTACAAAACTTAAGACATGAACCTGTTTTTCATATTTGATGACAATATTTCAAAATAATTTAGTGGCGCTGGCGGGTTCCCCTGGTGGAACTAGTCGTAAAGAACCTGCTTGCCAATGCAGGAGACATAAAAGAGGTGGGTTCGATCCCTGTGTTGGGAAGATCCCCAGAGGAGGGCGAGGCAACCCACTCCAGTATTCTTGCCTGGAGAATCCCATGGGCAGAGGAGCCTGGTGGGCTACAGTCCATAGGTTTGCAAAGAGTCAGACACGACTGAAGTGACTTAGCGCACATGTGGCACATAAGTACTAATTTTACATGATATTAAAGTGGATTGTTCTCTGTCATTGTGCATGAGTGAAATAGGTTTCTCTGTATCATAAGACATATAAAAGAATGTATAAAATCACATGCTGACAACTCCTAACTGCTATCTGACACAGTTCCTGCTTTGCTCTTGGGAAGTTCAAAGCAGCTCTGATTCTTGATCTTATGCATGAATTTTCTCCTCCTCTCTGGAAGCTTTGTCTCTGATCTCCTAAAGTGTTGCAGTCATGTATCTTGATATGGGTCTTTCCCCCTTCCTTATGCGAAGGAATCTTTTGAATGTTAAGATCTTTTCACTCTGGAAATAGGCTGAAATTTTTCTTGTATCTGATAATTTGCTCCTTTCTATTTTCCCTGTTCTTATGTCTTCAACTCATTTCATTTAAAAAAAAATGTACATATTGAGGACATGCTATGTGTCTGGTTTTGTTCTAGGCAATATACAAAACAAACAAAAAAATCCTTATCCTAGAGGTAGTCATGTTTTAGATAGAAGTTGGATGTTTTGCAGTGATCCTATACTTTTTTCCTCTCCAATTTCCATCTTTTTGAGGTTTTTTTCTTCTTTCTGGAAGACTCCTCAACTGTATCTTCCAAATCATTTATTAAAGTTTTTGCTTCTGCTACAGTATTTTCAATTTCCAAGTGTTCTTTATTTAATTTCATGAGTTCATATCCTTATTTATCTCTCTGAGGATGTTTTCAATAGCTTTATTTTTTATGTTTTCACTTGCTTGAATTGTCTCTATGCCTATAAATGTGTTTGTCTTGTTTATGTGTTTTTGTCTGTTTTTCCTGAAGAGAACTTTCTTTCTCACTTATTCATATTGAGTTTTGCAACTGAAACTTTAATTTTCACTTTAAAAGCTTAACTTTGATGGCATGGTATTTTATAGTTAGCTCCCTCTATTTTAGATGGATTGCATTTTTAATCAGAAACCATTTTCAGTGCATACTTTGATCTTCTAAACAGGAAAGACAATTTGAGGGTTGAATATTTATCTAATGAATTCAGTGGAGCCAATTAAGATAATTCAGGTCAATAGGAAAAAAATAACTTAATGTATGTTTCTCACTTAGCTATTTCACAAGGTTGACAATCACTCACCTACTATAGCTGCCTCCAAAAAGGCCCGAGTAAATGCAACATCCTTGGAGAAAAAGATGCTAGAAATTTTACTCAGAACTCATATGTTGAAACTTCATTGATTATACAAAGTAAACTGAAGTGGCTTTATCTATACACATTTCAAGATGATCTTCTCAGAGAGAATAAAGATTTACTGCAATGTTTCACTGGAGGATGAAATGGCAACCCACTCCAGTATCCTTGCCTGGGGAATCCCATGGACAAAGGAGCCTGGCAGGCTATGATCCAAGGGGTTGAAGAGTTGGACATGACTTGGCGACTAAACCGCCACCACGGTGTTTTATTATAGACATTCACCGACTTGCATGAAAAATTAATATATTCACAGCATTGTATCTCAGGGAATAGTTAAAATAAGAAGAAATATTTCACTAGATAAGATATATATTAAAATGAGAGTGATACAGAACCTAAAGAACATCTTTTCATACACTTAGATTTATTCAGAAATTTTCTCTCTGGAGATTTTAAAATTAAACTAATACTTTGCTTAGATATGTGAGGACTTACAGATGAAGGATTAAATTTTAATGTTGAATTTAAGTTATTGCTATATATTGCATTTATAATTGGAATGACTTTCATTTGATAATAGAAAAGGTAATATTTATTGGATGCTAAGTATATGCCAAATGGACTTCTCTGGTGCCTTAGATGGTAAAGAATCTGCCTGCAACGCAGGAGACCTGGTTTTGATCCCTGGGTTGGAAAGATCCCCTGGAGAAGGGAATGGGATCCCACTCCAGTATTCTTGCCTAGAGAATCCCATGGACAGAGGATCCTGGTGGGCTACAGTCCACAGGTTTGAAAAGAGTCAGACACGACTGAGTGACTAACACACACATGTATATGCCAAATATCCTTCCAAGCACTTTATATGTTTCTCACATGTAATCTTCACAGCAACTCTTTGAGATAGGTACTACTATTGGCTCCATTTACAGATAAGAGACTAGTAAGTGGAAGATCTAGGATAGCATTTAGGCCTCTGACCTGCAGGGCTAGCCCTTCTCAATGACCGGGTACCTCCTTTGTTTACATCATGAGTATAGCAGAGAGCATTTAAAGAAATAGGCATCTTCCCTAGCATCCAGTGCTATCCTATTAGTGCCCTTTGGTTGTGAGAAACAGAAAGTAACTTTGACAACTCAAGCAGAAGGGAACTTCCTGGAAGTTAGGTGACAAGCTTACAGAATCCACGGGAAGGGTGGCCAAGCAGGCTCGGATACAAGTTGGAAACAAGGCAGATCTGAAGAGTCAGGGACGAGAATTCAAGAAAAGTTGGGGAGATGGGTGGCCTGTCAGGATAGCCCCTCGAATGGGATGTACTGACTCCAAACATTTGCAGCCTTTTCCCCTGTGACAGGAATTATAGGGAGAGTGTTCAAGCGGCCTAGGGTGGCCCAGCTTGGACCAGGGAGGAGGGTGGGGGTCTGATCACTGTCTCAAGATTCTATCCGATGGAGAAGAGGTTACAACTATGAGACCCAGACTTCTGAAGTTTAAAATTAGCCTTGCCACTTAATTAGTGGACAACATTGGTAATTTATTAATATTAATCTCTCTATGGCTCAGTTTGGATATTTGTAAAATAGGCATAAGAATGGTATTGATATCTTGGAGTTGTTTAAGGAGTAGACAAGTTAATACATGTGAAACTCAGGAGAGGGCATGATATACGGAAAGCCTAAGATAAATGTTTACTTTGATTATATATGAAATTAAGTGCTAACAGATATGTTATTTAGTAACTAAATAAAAGGCAAAGCTGGGTTTTTTCCCCCACCTTCCTCCACCTCTCAAAAAGCCATTAGGCCTTTGGATCAAAGTGAAAATATGCCTCAGGAATGCAGCAGCACACTGGTAACACTGATCTTAATATTTTTCCATTTGCGTCTGGAGTCTTTTATTTACAGTAATTTTGCTTTCTCTGAACTTGAGAAGATTTTCATCTGGGTCCCCACACTGAGAATTGGTAAGTTTTTCAGTGATAAAAAATTCACAATGCCAGTATGAACGTGAAAATATAAAGAGTACAACTGTCTCTGATGGTCATATTGTATAGAGTTCTGTACTAAAAATGGAAATGGCTCCTCTGTATTCCTTTGGGCTGTTCTGGGACATGTATTTCTCAGAACAAAGTTCTGACAAGTCATAAAAGCTTCAGTTTGGATTTATTTAGAAAAACACAAAAAAAGGATATGCATGATTCTGAAATATTAAATGCAGTTGCAGGAACTCTAAAAATCTCATTGATTGAGATGAATGGATTGGGGTACTCAATAAGTAAAAAATTTATTTAGTAAAGATTTAGGAAGTAAAAGATTTAATAAAGGAAAATAGTTTATTATTACATAAAGTTGACATATCAGATAAGATAGACCTATTTCTAATTATTAATAAATAACAGCATTTCTTATATGTTCCTCATATCAATGAGTAATTTAGAGAGTAAGAAAAATGAGCATTTTTTTCTTCTAATCTAATTAGTTTAAATATCACTCTTCCAATATCATTTTCTTTAAAGGCTGTTCAAGAGTATTATCTCAGTCTAGGTGATGGTGTGTGTGTGTGCTAAGTCACTTCCGCCATGTCCTACTCTTTGTGACTCTGTGGACTGTGATCCCTCTGTCCTTGGGGATTTTCCAGGCAAGAATCCTGGAGTGGGATGCCATTCCCTCCTCCAGGGGATCTTCCCGACCCAGGGATCAAACTCACATCTCTGATGTCACCTGCATTGGAAGGCAGGTTCTTTACCACTAACGCCACTTGTGAAGCCCCTAGGTGATGGCGACGAGATCACAAATTATGAAGAGGGGGAGTTTAATTGTCAAGATTGTTACCTGTGTCGGGAGATAACAAACCATTTTCATCTAGAAGGTCAGCCCCAGTGTATCAGCTGCAGTGACCAGGAGTGCAGTGAACAGCATTTCGAATGCCCACTCAGGGTCAACAGGAAGGACAGCCACGATCAAGTAGTGATTTTTCCCAAGCTGAGCAGAAAGAGGTGGTCCTGCTTCTGCCAGAAGCCACTACTCACTGGGGAGCTCACAGGCCCTCCTGTAGAACTCAAGAGGGAAGAATGGAATAAAAGTGAATATATATGTATAAGCTAGGAAAGGAAGCTGGTAGAGAGTAAAAAGTAAAAAAGAGGAGCAATGAAGGGGTGGAAAAACCAACAAAAAGCAGAGGGAAGAGGAGGGTAGGATGAATCGGAAGATTAGGATTGATGTATGCTAGCTCCTCTGGGAAAGAATCCGCTTGCACTGTAGGAGACCCTGGTTTAATTCCTGGGTCTGGAAGATCCGCTGGAGAAGGGATAGGCTACCCACTCCAGTATTCTTCGGCTTCCCTTGTGGCTCGGCAGGTAAAGAATCTGCCTGCAATGTGGGAGACCTGGGTTCGATCCCTGGGTTGGGAATCGAATGGGCTTCCCACTCCAGTATTCTGGCCTGGAGAATTCCATGGACTGTACAGTCCATGGGGTCGCAAAGAGTCGGACATGACTGAGCGACTTTCACTTTCATATACTATCGAGCTTCCCAAGTGGCGCTAGTGTAAAGAATCCGCCTGCCATTGCAGGAGACATATGAGACAGCAGATTAGATCCCTGGGGCAGGAGGACCCCCTGGAAGAGGGAAGATCCCCTGGAAGAGGGAAGATCCCCTGGAAGAGGGCATAGCAACCGACTCCAGTATTCCTGCCTAGAGAGTCCCATGGACAGAGGAGCCTGGTGGGCTACAGTCCGCAGAGTTGGACGCTGAAGTGACTTGGCACGTATACACACAAACGATCTATTTTACACATAGATAGTGGAAGCCTGCTATAAAGCACGGGAAACTCAACTCTTTGCTCTGTGATGACCTAGAGGGGTGGGATGGGAAGGGAGGTCCGAGAGGAAGGGGCTGTATGTATACTCACAGAAGCTTCACTTTACTCTCCAGCAAAGACTAATACAACCTGTAAAGCAATTCTACTGCAATTGAAAAAAAAGAGAGAGAGAAAGGGGATGGTCATGATTTTGATGTGTGAAGCTAGGAGAAAATCATAGTGATGTTCAAAGCTTTTTTACCAGTGGTGTAATGGGCAGAAGAGTGTATATACTCTTAGGTACTATTATTTTAAAGGTATAATTTTTTTAAATTATGAAAGTATTCCATGCTCACTGTAAGTTTTCAGAAAATACACACAAATTTTTTCACCTAAAACTCCAGTCATTCGGCAGGCATCAGTTTGGAAGAGGGGTGAGGCAGTGAGGAAGCAGAGTGGTGACAACAGCCTATATCTCTTAAACATCTCCAGTCAAAGCTTGTCAGTCAAAGGCCACTGGAGGGACTCCCTCTGTGGTTCAGTGGTTGAGAATCTGCCTGCCCATTCAAGGTACACAGGTTCAATCTCGGGTCCTGGAAGACCCCACAGGCTGCAGAGCAACCAAGCCCGTGTGCCACAACTGTTGACTACGCCCTCTAGAGTCCACCAGCTGCAATTACTGAACCCCCTGTGTCCGCAGCAAGAGAAGCCACCATCCGCGCTGCAGCTTAGAGAGGAGCCTGCAAGCGGCAACTAAGACCCAACGCATTAAAAAAAAAAAAAAAAAAAAAAAAGCCACTAGAAATGCAACTGTTGTCAGATACAGTTAGGTTTATAATCCTGCAGAGAGGGGGAATGCACACTCCAGGACCTGGGAGGGTCAAGGTTAAGAACAAATTAGGAGGGTCTCGTTAGCATCTGGACTTGGGCTGGTTGATTGATGGGAAGGCAAAGGCTTGTTCTAGATTGAGGGCTGTTCTGAAGAAGGAGCAATTCAATGATTGGGGATTTTAATTTTTCCCTAGGAAGGTATAGTCACTCATGCAACTAGAAAAGGGAGGTGTTTGGACATTTCTGTGCTGCTTGGATGCCTTTATTTCTAGCTGTGTTTAGATATGATTATGGCATGGTCTAGTTATTGCCTTGTTCCACCATCAGAGTGACTTTGTCTGATAATTGTAAACTCTTGTAAAATTGTTCCTTTTCGATGAGGGAACAGAACCGCCAGCTATGAGCATCCAGCTATCAGTTGTTAGAGCTTTTTTTTCTTTTTCACTTTCTCCATCAATTGTTAATTTTGGATTCAGACCTGTGCTTGAGTTTCCTCATGGGGCTCTAGAAACCCAAGTGACAAAGTGTGATCAGAAACTATATGACAGACACATCCCTGTTTCTGTACAGTAATCACCATGCAGCACTTTGAGAGTTCAGCTCAGCTCAGTTCAGGCTCTCAGTGTGTCCGATTCTTTGTGACCCCATGGACCGCAGAACGCCAGGCCTCCCTGTCCATCACCAACTCCCGAAGTTTTCTCAAACTCATGTCCATTGAGTCGGTGATGCCATCCAACCATCTCATCCTCTGTCATCCCCTTCTCCTCTCACCTTCAATCCTTCCCAGCAGCCGGGTTTTTTCCAATGAGTCAGCTCTTCACATCAGGCAGCCAAAGTATTGGAGCTTCAGCTTCAGCATCAGTCCCTTCAATGAATATTCAGGATTGATTTCCTTTAGGATGGACTGGTTCAATCGACTCCCAGTCCAAGGGACTCTCAAGAGTCTTCTCCAACACCACAGTTCAAAAGCATGACTTCTTCAGTGCTCAGCTTTCTTTATCGTCCAACTCTCACAGCCATACATGACTACTGGAAAAACCAAAGCTTTAACTAGACGGACCTTTGTTGGCAAAGTAATGTCTTTGCTTTTAAGTTGCCTAGATTGGTCATAGCTTTTCTTCCAAGGAGTAAGTGTCTTCTAATTTCATGGCTGCAGTCACCATCTGCAGTGATTGATTTTCAGTTCAGTTCAGTCACTCAGTCGTGTCTGACTCTTTGCGACCCCATGAACCGCAGCATGCGAGGCCTCCCTGTCCATCACCAACTCCCAGAGTCCACCCAAACGCATGTCCATTGAGTCGGTGATGCCATCCAACCATCTCATCCTCTGTCATCCCCTTCTTCTGCCCTCAATCTTTCCCAGCATCAGGGTCATTTCCAATGAGTCAGCTCTTCATATCAGGTGGCCAAAGTATTGGAGTTTCAGCTTCAACATCACTCCTTCCAAAGAACACCCAGGACTGATCTCCTTTAGGATGGACTGGTTGAATCTCCTTGCAGTCTAAGGGACCCTCAAGAGTCTTCTCCAACACCACAGTTCAAAAGCATCAATTCTTCGGTGCTCAGCTTTCTTTATAGTCCAACTGTCATATCCATACATGACCACTGGATAAACCATAGCCTTGACTGAACGGACCATTGTTGACAAAGTAATGTCTCTGCTTTTTAATACATTGTCTAGGTTGGTCATAACTTTCCTTCCAAGGAGTAAGTGTCTTTTAATTTCATGGCTGCAATCACCATCTGCAGTGATTTTGGAGCCCAGAAAAATAAAGTGAGCCACTGTTTCCCCATCTATTTGCCATGAAGTGATGGGACCAGATGCCATGAACTTCGTTTTCTGAATGTTGAGCTTTAAGCCAACTTTTTCACTCTCCTCTTTCACTTTCATCAAGAGGTTCTTTAGTTCTTCACGTTTTGCCATAAGGGTGGTGTCATCTGCGTATCTGAGGTTATTGATATTTCTCCCAGTAATCTTGATTCCAGCTTGTGCTTCTTCCAGTCCATCGTTTTCTCATGATATACTCTGCATATAAGTTAAATAAGCAGGGTGACAATATACAGCCTTGACATACTCCTTTCCCGATTTGGAACCAGTTCCATGTCCAGTTCTAACTGTTGCTTCCTGACCTGCATACAGGTTTCTCAAGAGGCAGGTCTGGTATTCCCATCTCTTTCAGAATTTTCCACAATTTATTGTGATCCACACAATCAAAGGCTTTGGCATAGTCAATAAAACAGAAATAGATGTTTTTCTGGAAACCTCTTGCTTTTTCAATGATCCAGCAGATGTTGGCAATTTGATCTCTGGTTCTTCTGCCTTTTCTAAAACCAGTTTGAATATCTGAAGTTCAAGGTTCATGTATTGCTGAAGCCTGGCTTGGAGAATTTTGAGCATTACTTTGCTAGCGTGTGAGATGAGTGCAATTGTGCGGTAGTTTGAGCATTGTTTGGCATTGCCTTTCTTTGGGATTGGAATGAAAACTGACCTTTTTCCAGTCCTGTGGCCACTGCTGAGTTTTCCAAATTTGCTAGCATATTGAGTGCAGCACTTTCACAGCATCATCTTTCAGGATTTGAAATAGCTCGACTAGAATTCCATCACCTCCACTAGCTTCATTCGTCGTGATGCTTCCTAAAGCCCACCTGACTTCACATTCCAGGATGTCTGGCTCTAGGTGAGTGATCACACCATTGTGATTATCTGGGTCGTGAAGAACTTTTTTGTACAGTTCTTCTGTGTATTCTTGCCACCTCTTCTTAATATCTTCTGCTTCTGTTATCAGCCCCCCAAAATAAAGTCTGTCACTGTTTCCACATCTCTTTGCCATGAAGTGATGGGACCGGGTGCCATGATCTTAGAGTTGCTGCTTCAAAAAAGGAATTGGCCTGTGGCAGCGTCCTCACCAGAGCGAGGGTAGAGTGGGAGGGAGCTGCTGCCCTCCAGTGGCTTCCCCAGGAATTACATCAGTGACTGTAACGCTTCCACCACCGTCCCCCTCGACCCCACCCCGAGACCCCCACCCCTACCCCAGTTCACGCAGAGATTTCCTGAGGACTTTCAGGACTGACCTCAGACAGCGCAGAACAGGAGGAAAGAAGATCTGCCTGGGAGCAAGAGGCAGTAGAATTTCAGATACTATTGTTAATGTGACCACATCAGTACTCCAGGTGAAACCTGGGGAAACATGGATTATATGGGCTGTAGGTTTTCAATGAGTAAATATTGCTTTTATAATCAAAGAAGGTAGATGCGTAGAATAGAACAATAAGAATTTGAAAAAAAAAAAAAAGAATTTGAGCATTTATATCTGACTAAAAAACAGCCATGCCACCTAGAAATGCAGAATAATTTAAAGGTGAGAGGATTAGAAAACTTTTTAAATATATTTTATATAAATAAAGATTAAAATTTTACTTAAGTTGGAGAGGATTTGAGAAACTTTAACCCTGGTGCATTGCTGGTGGGAATGTAAAGTGGTGCAGTTACTGTGGAAAATAGAAAGGCAGTCCCTCAAAAACTTAAACATAGAATTTCCATATGATCCAGCAATTTCACTTGTAGGTAAAAAGCCAAAAGAATTGAAAGCGGGGACTTGAACAGATACTTGTATACCCACATTCACAGTAGCATTATTCACAATAGCCAAAAAGTAGAAACAAGCCAAATGTCTATCAACAAATAAATGGATAAACAAAATGTATATACAAGCAATGGAATATTATTCAACCTTAAAAAGGAATGAAATTCTGAGACAAGCTACAACATGGGTGAATTCTGAGGGCATTATGTTAAGTGGAAAACAGACACAAAGGAAAACATTATATGGTTCCATTTATAAGAGATACCTAGAATAGACAAATTCACAGAGACAGAAAATATAAAAGATGTTACAAGCAACTGGAGGAGAGGAGAATGGGGAGTTATTGTATAATGGGTATAGAGTTTCTATTTAGGGTGATGAAAAGTTCTGAAAATAGATACTGGTGATGGTTATACAACACTGTGAATGTACTTATTGCGAATGAATTTTTTTTTTTTTAGGCCACAGTGTGCAGCATGTGGGATCTTAGTTCCCCAACCAAGGATTAAACCCATGCCCCCGGCACTGAGAGTTCAGTCTTAACCACTGGGCCATCAGGGAAGTCCCTTATTGCAACTGAACTGAACACTTAAAAACAGATAAAATGGTGACTTTTATGTCAAGCATATTTAACCACAATAAAAAACTTATATAAGTAAAATGAATTCATCATTTTATCTTTAAACAAATATGAAACGTTCCTTTTGTCTGCATTTTAAGTCATCTTTTTTGGACTTTCTTGAATTATTTTCATTACACAAAAATACATTTTAAGGGCATTGCTATTATATCCTTTAAAGTAACGTTATAATTTCATGGCCTAAGGCATAAATTCTTTGGATTTTTCCTATGGCCAGATGAAGTCAAATTGAAGGCTGGAGTTTTCCCACCCATCTTTTAGAGAAATAGCATCTTAAGACTTTTCTTTTATTTTTTTTATTTACCAGGTAGCTCTTGGCTTAGAGGGTAAACTTAAAGTTACTGTAAATCAGCTATTCTCAACTAAATTAATAGTTTGGCTTGATTCGTGATTACTATATTCAACTTTGATTATAATTAGAGAAAGCAAAATGATTCTAAATAGAACTCTAAATAAAAACATATTAAAAATTGGTTCCCAAAATAGCCCCAGAGTCTAAAGTACTATTTTACTGCTATTGAAGTTTGAAGTTTTTCAAACACAAGGAAAGGGGCGTATAGGGCAACCTGTGAAGCTTTTCAGAGTTCAGATCGGAAGATCTGAGTCCCAACTTACTCGGGAAATGGGAGATGAGCAGTAAGTATGTGCTGAATGAGAGGATAAGTGAAGGTCCCCTCCTCTCTCTGAACCTCAGTTTTCTCATCTGCATAAGAAAGTGTGTGTGTACTTAGTTGTGTCTGACCTTTTGCAACCCCACAGACTGCAGCCCGCAGGCCCCTCTGTCTGTGGAATTTTCCAGGCAAAATTACTGGAGTGGTTGCCATGTCCTACTCCCGGGGATCTTCCTGACCCAGGCATCGAACCCTCGTCTCTTGAGGTTCTTGAGTCTCTTGCATTGGCAGTGGATTCTTTACCACTGCACAACCCGGGAAGCCTCAAATAAGAAAGGAGTTGGATGAAATTGAGTGGGTCTCAGCCCTGGTGGCACATCATTAGAATCACCTGGGGAGTTTTTAAGACTCTGGATGCTGCCAGCTTGAAAAGGAATGCATTCTGGTACATGCTACTATGGGGATGAACCTTGAAGACATTATGCTAAGTGAGCTAAGCCAAATACAGAAGGACAAATCTTGAAATTAAAAAACATTAAATCTTGCATGATTCCACCTGTGTGAGATACCTATCACAGTCAAATTCATAAAGACCGCAAGTAGGCTGGTGATACCAGGAACGGGGAGGAAGAGGGAACCGGGAGTTATTTTTAATGGGATTTCTGTTTGGAAAGATGAAAAAGTTCTGGCGGTGGATGGTGGTGTTAGTTGCATAACAATGTGAACATCCTAATGATGCTGAACTGTACTCTTAAAAATTGTTAAAATGGAGAATTTCATATTTTGTACAATTTAACACACACACAGACACACTCATACTGATGCTGTGCCCCACGTCAGACGAGTTGGGTTAGACGGGTGGGAAATGGGGGGCAAACTGTTGGGGTCTGCCCATGGGTATTTTTTTAAACTCCTTAGGCAATGTTTTTTTTTTTTTCACAAGCCACAGGGCTTGTGAGATCTTAGTTCCCAGACCAGGGACTGAAGCAGGGTCCCAGGCAATGGAAACGCAGTGTCCTAACCCCTGGACCACCAGGGAATTCCTTCTCAGGTAATTCTGATGCACAGTGAGAGTTGAGAACCCTGGACCCAGATGATGTCTAAGATTCTATTTTACTTCAGTCATCCATGGTTCTAAATAAGATGGTCCAACAAGAGAAAAGGAAAACTGTCAATATTTTGGCCCAATTTCACAAGTGCAAATAACAACTTCCTTGGATGAACTCAGTTCAGTTCAGTTCAGTCGCTCAGTCATGTCCAACTCCTTGCGACCCCATGAACCTCAGCATGCCAGGCCTCCCTGTCCATCACCAGCTCCCGGAGTTTACCCAAACTCATGTCCATTGAGTCGGTGATGCCATCCAACCATCACATCCTCTGTCGTCCCCTTCTGCCTTCAATCTTTCCCAACATCAGGGTCTTTTCAAATGAGTCAGCTCTTTGCATCAGGTGGCCAAAATATTGGAGTTTTAGCTTCAACATCAGTCCTTCCAATGAACTCCCAGGACTGTTCTCCTTTAGGATGGACTGGTTGAATCTCCTTGCAGTCCAAGGGACTCTCAAGAGTCTTCTCCAACACCACAGTTCAAAAGCATCAGTTCTTCTGCATTCAGCTTTCTTTATAGTCCATCTCTCACATCCATACATGACCACTGGAAAAACCATAGCCTTGACTAGATGGACCTTTGTTGACAAAGTAATGTCTCTGCTTTTTAATATGCTGTCTAGGTTGGTCATAACTTTCCGTCCAAGGAGTAAGCGTCTTTTAATTTCATGGCTGCCATCACCATCTGCAGTGATTTTGGAGCCCAGAAAAATAAAGTCAGCCACTGTTTCCACTGTTTCCCCATCTATTTGCCATGAAGTGATGGGACTGGATGCCATGATCTTAGTTTTCTGAATGTTGATCTTTAAACCAACTTTTTCACTCTCCTCTTTCACTTTCATCAAGAGGCTTTTTAGTTCTTCACTTTCTGCCTAAGGGTGGTGTCATCTGTGTCTCTGAGGTTATTGATATTTCTCCCAGTAATCTTGATTCCAGCTTGTGCTTCTTCCAGCCCAGCGTTTCTCATGATGTACTCTGCATATAAGTTAAATAAACAGGGTGACAATATACAGCCTTGATGTACTCCTTTTCCTATTTGGAACCAGTCTGTTGTTCCATGTCCAGTTCTAACTGTTGCTTCCTGACCTACATACAGGTTTCTCAAGAGGCAGGTCAGGTGGTCTGGTATGCCTATCACTTTCAGAATTTTCCACAGTTTATTCTGATCCACAGAGTCAAAGGCTTTGGCATAGTCAATAAAGCAGAAATAGATGTTTTTTCTGGAACTCTCTTGCTTTTTCAATGATCCAGCGGATGTTGGCAATTTGATCTCTGGTTCTTCTGCCTTTTCTAAAACCAGCTTGAACATCTGGAAGTTTATGGTTCACGTATTGCTGAAGGCTGGCTTGGAGAATTTTGAGCATTACCTTACTAGCTGTGAGATGAGTGAAATTGTACGGTAGTTTGGGCATTCTTTGGGATTGCCTTTCTTTAGGATTGGAATGAAAACTGACCTGTTCCAGTCCTGTGGCCACTGCTGAGTTTTCCAAATTTGCTGGCGTATTGAGTGCAGCCCTTTCACAGCATCATCTTTTAGGATTTGAAATAGCTCAACTGGAATTCCATCACCTCCACTAGCTTTGTTTGTAGTGATGCTTCCTAAAGCCCACTTGACTTCACATTGCAGGATGTCTGGCTCTAGGTCAGTGATCACACCATTGTGATTATCTGGGTCGTGAAGATCTTTTTTGTACAGTTCAGTTCTTCTGTGTATTCTTGCCACCTCTTCTTAATATCTTCTGCTTTTGTTAGGTTCACACCATTTCTGTCTTTTATTGAGCCCATCTTTGCATGAAATGTTCCCTTGGTATCTCTAATTTTCTTGAAGAGATCTCTAGTCTTTCCTAGTCTATTGTTTTCCTCTATTTCTTTGCATTGATCACTGAGGAAGGCTTTCTTATCTCTCCTGGCTATTCTTTGGAACTCTGTATTCAAATGGGTATATCTTTCCTTTTCTCCTTTGCTTTTCGCTTCTCTTGAATCCAAATCGCTAATGGACTTACAGGGTTTTTTCCCCCCTAAATATTTTTTTTTCTGTTTAATAATTTTACTTCTTTTCTTAAAATGAATTAACCTTTTCACAAAACTTCATTGGACAGCTGTGCAAGTCTCCACTCGATTAAGATTTGTATAGATAACAGTAGATTCTACTATAAATTATTCTTACAAAGAACGCATATGTCTACATTCAGCACACTATCTCTTCACCAAAGCCCATCTCTTCTGAAGCCTGACATTTTCACGTTGCATGTTTTATGTTTCAGTTGTCTCAGATATCCAAAGAAATTTCAAACTCAAGGTCTTTTTTAAAATAGTATTTATAGAATAACTGTGTGTTTTTTTCCTAGAAAAATTTATTTTAAAGTAATAGATTTGTAACCATTAAAAATAAATGGAAATTTTTCAATAATGAATATTTGAAGTGACCCAACAAAAGAAAACAGCATGGGTTCTTTTTCTAGGAATCTAATTGTTTTATACAAGAAAGTTTGTTTTGAAGTATTTCATTGTCTTGATACAGTAACCACAGGATGTTGAGCCAGCCTAAAGAATTAGGCCTAAACAAAAATTGAAATGGAAACTATTTTTAAATGTTTCCCATCTGAAATGAGAGAACTGATGCATGTGAAATACAAAATAACACTTTTTTGTTCTGGAGTTTTTATATATGTTACGTAAAAATCATCTAATGAGTTTTGAATGAAAATTGTTCTCAGCAAAACAAGTGTGAGTTAAAATTCTCTTGGACAATCATTATTTTTTTGCTTTTCTTTCATTTAGAACTTCTGACTTGAAATGTCCACTTTAAAACATATGTGACGTTATAAGTGATCAATGAGCTGTGTAACTTAAATATGCTATTTACCAACCCTAGTTCTGAAATTACTGCACTGATTTCACACTAACAGAGGAGTTGTTATGTGTTCCTTTAAACCACATCAGACACTGCCTTCTAAGTTGTTGAAACAAAGCATTTATTCTTCAGTTCAGTTCAGAGTAGTCAAAAGTCTTGATAACGATATGGTTTCAAGGCTTAAACATAGCATTCTCTGGGACTTCCCTGGTGGTCCAGTGGTTAAAAAAAAAAAAAAAAAAAAAATCCATCTTCCAAAGCAGAGGAGGTGGGTTTGATGCCTGGTCAGGGAACTAAGATCCCACATGCCATGGGGCAACTAAGCCCGAGCACTACACCAAAGACCCAGTGCAGCCACATTTTTTAAAAAGTTATTAGCACCTCGTGAAGTCTTGTACCCACCCATGAGCACTGATTTTCAAAGAACCGGAACTTCGGTCATCACCACCCCAAGATGTCCAATATCAATACATCAATACCAATGCCATTCTGGGCATCTACTAAGGTGACGGCCAAATATTCTGGGCCCAAAGCAACTTCGGGTTATCACCTGTTGACTTTGTTTTACATGCAAAGAAACGCAAAATGGCAGGAGGCTATGTTGTTGCCCAATCCAGAACAACAAAGGAAAACAAATATTAACCCTCGATAGTTGGCTTCTAGCCCAGGCCGCTTAAGCAATAAACCAGAATAACTACACCGCGCTGGTTATCCCACCTCCTCACTCAGCACATTTTTTCCCCCTGCTAAAGGCCAATTTTGTTTAAAATATAATCTTTACCTATTTTAAACCTACAAGATCCTTTAAGAGCTTCCTAGTTAACCTTTTAAGCTGAATGCTTGGATCACAATGAATTTGCAGTTTTTCCAAGCTTTGCCATCTGTCTAGCCTTCTGTAAGATTCAGATCAGGTCAATCTAGGGAAAGGTAGGTCTAGAGGAAGTGGCCTCACCAAAACCTGCCCATCTTGGGTCTACAATGTAATGGTACTTGAACTATAGAATCTACAGTAAGACAAAAAACAAATTAAAAAATAAAAAGCCTCAAAGCTATTACATTTTCATGTTAAACAAGCATAACAATAAGACTCATCTCATGGCTTCCCTGGTGGTTCAGTGGTTAGGAACCTGTTTGCAATGCAGATTGCAATGCAGGGGACACCAGTTCGCTCCCTGGCCCGGGAAGATTCCATGTGCCCCTGGACCACTAAGCCTGCGCCCCATAGCTACTGAAACCTGTGCTCTAGAGCCCACGAGTCACAACTACTGAGCCCACCAGTAGTTGGCCGACTCTTTGCAACCCCATGGACTGCAGCCTGACAGGCTCCTCCGTCCATGGAATTCTCCAGGCAAGAGTCCTGGAGTGAGGGGCCATTTCCCTCTCCAGGGGATCTTCCCAACCCAGGGATTGAACACATGTCTCCTGCATTGAAGGCAGATTCTTCACTGTCTGAGCCATCAGGGAAGCCCAAATATAATGTGAGTGCTAGGTAAATAGTTGAAGATGAGTGGAAAATTTGAAATGTAAGGACATGATAAATTTGAAAGTAAAAGGATAAAAGGAACTATATTAAAAAAAAAAAGGACTAATCTTTGTGTCTATGACCCTTATTCCATCCTGTGCCTATGTGCTCAGTTGCTTCAATCATGTCTGATTCTTGTAACCCTATGGACCATAGCCTGCCTGGCTCCTCTGTCCATGGGCAAAAGATTATTAGAATGGGTTGCCATGCCCTCCTCCAGGGCATCTTCCCAACCCAAGGATCGAACCCACGCCTCCTGAGTTTCTCGTATTGCAGGCAGATCCTTTGCTCACTGAGCCACCTGGGAAGCCCTATTCCATCCTGAGACACATGCAAATGCTTTTTGTTGGAAATGCAACCTACCAGCAACATTTCCTGTTTTGGGGTTCCTCAAATAAATGAAGCTTCCCATGTCAAACGAGTTATATATCTAAAATAAATTTGCATGTCACTGTGTTTTGGACCATGTGACCCCTTCAGATTTACAAAGCATTAACGGTACTAACTACATAGTGGACATGGTTTGGGGTCCATTCTCAAACATATTATCTTCTGTCTCCTTTTATGAATAAGCAAACGAAAGCTTAGTGAGGTCAAATTCCTTGCCAAATTTTCAACATAATTCAAAATCTAATGCTACACCGTTACTTCCTCTACTGAAATTTAAATGCAAGCTATTTTTGTACAAAGAGGAATAGAGAAATAAAACGCAAGTTTTTCTTGTTTTTCACAAATTTCCATTCAGGAAATACTTATTGAGAAATATTTGTTGAGTACTTACATACTGGGCACTATTAGGCAACTAGGAATGTAGTAGTGAACAAAACAAAATGTTGCAGAGGTTACATCTAAATGGGAGGAGATGGAAAATCAACAAAGGTCAGTTGATAGTATGTAAGTAGCAGTTAAGTGCAAACAGCTCGACATTGCTCAATCCAGTCATAAATTTCCTGCCCTCATTTCCAAAATGTGCAAACTGCACGTTTTGTACCTTTAAGACAACTAGTCACTTTAACTGATCACAACTGAGCCTCCTTAAGGCATTTTTTTCCCTATGCACAAAAGCAGCTGCCACAATCGCTATTCCTCTTCAGTTTTCATTACTGGTTTCTTCTCATGTCCCTGAGCTCTGAACATGGGAGTGTCCCACGACTCAGCCCTCATAAATCTTCTCTGTTTATACTCGTATTTCATTCAGTTTCACAGCTTTAATTACCATCCATGCACTGATGACTTGTTTATCTCTCTCCTAGGTCTCTATCATGAACACCTTTGGTGGCAAACCTTAGGTAACCCAAGCATCTCAGACTTAATAAAAATGGACTGCAATCTTATTGCACACTTCCAGTTGCTCAGGTATAAACGTCAGAGTCATCCTCAACTTGTCTCTTTTTCCCTCCCCACGTCTAATTCATGAACAAATCCTGTCTGCTCTACGTTCAAAATACACCCCATGTCTGTCCACGTCTCCGTTTCCCCTGGACTACCTCTTCCTCAATCACCAGCATCTCTAATCTAGATTATTGCAGTCTCCTAACTGGATTACCTCCTTCTGCCTTTGCCCCCTCTGTCCAACAACCAAATTAATTGTTTTTTAATAACGATATCTTAAACTACTTATTTTTATTTATTTATTTGGCTGCACCAAGTCTTAGTTGCGGCACGGCACATGGGATCTTCGCTCTTTGCTGCGGCATGGACACTCTTAGTTGCAGCGTGGGGGATCTAGTTTGCCGACCAGGGATGAGACCCAGGCCCCCTGCCTCGGTAGTGCAGAGTCATAGCCACTGGACCACCAGGGAAGTCTCCAAATTAATTATTTGGACCTATGTCGGTCCATGTCATTTCTTTTCTTAAAACCCTCCAACAGATTCCCATCGCGCGTGATGGAGAACCACAAAGCTGCTTTTCTGACCACCTCCTTGCTCACCACACTCCCAGCACTGGCCTCAGTGCTGTGTAGGCAAATGCCCTCCTCAGGGCCTTTGAACTCATTGTTTCCTCTTCCTGAGATGAAGAGGTTTTCTTTCTTTTTTTTTCTGGCTGCACCATGCAACTTACAGGATCTTAGTTCCCTGACCAGGGATTGAACCTCAGGCCTAATCAATGAACTGTCAGGGAATTCCCTAGTTGAAGAGCCTCGAACATGAATTGAATGCTCAGGTGAATCTGTTACGTCATGACCAGGACCCTGGGATATGAGCCCTGGGACCCTGGCGAGTGGGATGAGAGGATCTGGTGCACCCCCCTGACTATTCTGACCACCTCAACCTCTCTGAACCCTCAGAGATGACAGAGGGACTCCCCTCTCCACTTAGAGCAAGCACTCCTGGGGGTAGAAAGATACCGTAGAAGCCTCAGCCTCACAAGAAAACAGGGATCTTGTTCAGCATCTGCCTCACCTCCTCTCCCGGCTGCAAAGGCCACAACTATATTGAGTTCAGCATAATTCTGCTGGATCTGAGAAGAGAGAAAAGGAACTCTCCCTGCAGTGGAGCTGCAAGAAAAAGCCAGCATGTTCCAGAAGGAGCCAGAGTGTTCCTGGGACAGGATACACTGAAGAAAAAAATTTCTTGAAATCCTATATGCCTACTCTCCCAGCATATGGGATTTATACCCCCTGAGAAGGGGGCTTTCCTGGTGGCTCAGACAGTAAAGAATCTGCTTGCAGTACGGGAGACCCAGGTTTGATCCCTGGGATGGGAAGACACCCTGGAGAAGGGAATGAATGGCAACCCACTCCAATATTTTTGCCAGGAGAATTTCATAGACAGAGGAGCCTGGTGAACCACAGTTCATGGGGTTGCAAAAAATCAGACATGACTGAGCGGTTAACACGCACACAAGGGCCCTGGAGAAGGGGAAAACTCTCTGCTGGGGAGGCTCTTCAAGGCATGTCTACCACCAGTGAAGTCAAAGTGTCTGCGCTGCCCTCCCAGATGGTACAAGAAGGAATACAGAAGCTGAGGGAGGCGGGCACGTTGGAATAGATATTTTAAGTGAGACCGAAAGATCCACCAAAGGATTATGTTCTACACACAGGCCCAGAGTGCACTGCATTTGCCAAAGCTGTCAGGATTAAGCTACAGAGAGGGACACCAGCATCAGTGAGAGATTCAGGAGCAGCAAAGGCTGCCAGGAGGCACACGCTTGGCTTACTGACAGCAATGGACCCCATGGGCCCTGAAGCGCTAGAGGTTGGGGGCTTCACTTAACCACCAGAATCGAGGGGCTCAAACATTACTGAAATGACCAGCAAAGTGGACTGGCAGGCCAGGGGCCTTGACCCAAAGCGAGTTGTGGAAATCTTGGTGAATAGGATATTGAAAAATCCTCCTCCAACCCACTCAGGGATGCCCTCCACCTGCCCGCCCCCCCCAAAAAAAATTATGACATCCCATGGGGCAAAATAGGTGGATAGCTAAAGTGGATATTACTTAATATATATAATCAAAAGAAAGCAAGAATGGAGAAGCAGGAGGCTGAGATCAGTCATCCTAACAAAAAGTCATGAATGGAGAACCAACAAGAGCTCCTTTGGGACTTCACTGGTGGTCCAATGGTTAAGAATCCTCTTGCAAATGCAGAGGAAGGACATGGGTTCGACCCCTGGGCTGGGAAGATTCCACATGCCATGGGGCAACTAAGCCCATGCACCATCACAAGAGAGGCCACCCCAATGAGAAGTCCAAGCACCACAACTGGAGAACAGCCCCTGCTTGCCAAAACTAGAGAAAGCCCATGAGCAGCAATGAAGACCCAGCATAGTCAAAATTAAAAAAAATAATAATAATAACAGCTCTGATTAGTCGGAGGAGAAGAGGTGCTTGTTGCTATAAAATAGGGGCGAGAAAGAATATGCATGGAGCTCAGGTGACCCAGTTGGGTGCTCTATGGTACTCCTTTGCCCAAGTAAGAATGTATATGGACAAGTAGAACACCCTCAGCCTGAGAAAGGCATGATTACCAGTGGTCAGACCCCTCAGAAAGGAGGGTTGTGTTCCAACACCAGAGAAGACATGGAGACAAAGAGAGATGACGGCTGGGGGCAAGGAAAATTAGAATGGGTGGTGAAGAGGGGAGAGCCTGAATACCAGCTGTGGCCCCAAGACCAATTGCAGTGCTGCGGGCTATAGTTTATCCCACTAACATCCTTTTCTAAGTTTCTCTACAAGAAGGAAGGTGCACGAGAACCCTGGAGGAGCCGTTCCCCAGATGGGAAAGAAGTGGATCCGCACAATCCAAGGGGGTGGGCTCTGGCAGTCAGGAGGATGAACCACTTGGATCGCTCATGAAGAAAGAACTTCCATCCATCCAGCCGCTAGGAGAATGACTGATTTGACCACCTCCAGCTGCAGCCTCAGTTTTTGAGCTGAGGCCATATTCTTGCTGAACAGCCCCTTAGACAATAACTGAACATGGTTGTTTGACTAGAGCCTGAACTCTTGGTCCCCAGCCTGAATCTCCTCTAACTGGCCATCTTTGCTCTGGAGCCTCCCGCTGAGTGGGTCAAAACTTTGTCAGACCTGCATTATGTTCTGAGTCACTCCTTGTTCCATCCTCTTTTCTTCCCACTTTTCTTTGACAAGCTTCAGGTTCAAATCGTGGTCCAAAGGGCTTTGCTTATCTTATCCTGCTTCCTCCCCATTTTTTAATTTCACAGGCATTTTTCCCAAACCAACTCCTTGCACTCTTAGCTTCTTAGAAGGCACGACTATCACAGATGGTTGTGAGAGATGACTTCCTCCCTGTGTGATTTTGGGCAAATAACTTAAACTCTCTAAGCTTCAGTTTTCTCACTATGAAATGGGGTTCTTATTATCTCTCTCATTGTTGGGGGGGGTGCTTAAATATATAAAATATTTAAGAGTTTTATGAGAATTAAATGAGAGAATGCATGTAAAATGTTCAGCAGACAACTTTGCACATTTGGTAAGTGTTAGTTTTTATGCTAATGAAGAGCTAACGCAGACTATGAATGGGAACTCTTTAGTTTTCCTCTATCCTGGGGGAATATATTCATTTGCCTTGGAGTAGAGAGGACTGTTACTGTTATTTCCCATACCATTAACATCTTCACCTATGCTAAGCCAAGAAGGCTTTTAAAAAATCAGAGCCCAGGGCTTCCCTACTGACCCCAGTGGTTAGGAGTCCACCTGCCAATGCAGCAGACACGAGTTCGATCCCTAGCCTGGGAAGATCCCACATGCAGCAAAGCAACTAAACGCTGTGCCACAACGACTGAGCCTGTGCTCTAGACCATAAGCTGCAACGACTGAAGCCTGCACGCCCTAGAGCCGGAGCTCGGCAACAGCAGAAACCACCGCAATGAGAGACCTGGGCACCAACTGGAGACCAGCCCGCTCGCAGCAGCTAGAAAGTCTGCACATAGAAAAGAAGGCCCAGTGCAGCTAAAAAGAAACAAATAAAACAAAAATAAAGCTAGTGGAGACAAAAAAAAAAAAAAATAGGGTCCACATACAAGTAATGGTAATGGTTTCTAGAAATGAGATTTTGTATTGATACGATCATGACCATCAAAAGTGAGATGGAAACTGAATTGTGATTATGTAACCAAATGTAAATCTACATGTTAGAACATGAGGAACACAATACATTTTCCATATCTAAAAGCTCTATTACAAGGGTGAGTAATTTATCCTCCTGCAATGAGTTTGGATGTAGCATTTACAGGTCCATTACTGTGATATATTTCAGTTTTCAATAACATGTGGTTTCCTTTTTAAATCAAAACTTTTCATTTGACCTCATTCTCACGTATAAACATGTGTACATCTATTTGGGCCAAAGTTTTCACAAAGGTAGGAAGAAGAATACCATTAGAAACTACATTCAAAAGGTTAGAAAATTCTAACTCAGAAAAAAAAATTTACCAGTCCAGTGCCTATAACTTGTCTATGATTGAGGTTTATTCTTTGTCACAGCTGAACTAAATTTATGGTACAGGGCATTTATTAAAGTGCTCATTACTTCCTCTGGTGAGTCTTTCAGCTAGTGGAATTTTAAAAGACATGTAACCTGAACGATTTACTTAATTATATTCTGCGTTTAATTTTAATGGAGAAACCAGTCATTACAGTGCAGTAAGCCATGAGATAGAAATAACCATCCTTTAGAGGAAAGCTGGCACTCTTTTATGTTTAACTTGGTAATTTTCTGACAGCCATGCCATTTCCTGCCTCTCTTGCTTTTTCAATTAATTTTGAAGAAATTTCCTTACTGTTGGTGGACAGCATGAGGATGAAAACTTCTCACCTCATGGGAACATCCAGAGTACTTTATTTAGCCTTGCCACCAAGAACTCACCCCCCAACTCAGATGAATGAATTCACAAATTGGAATGCACATGCTTTTTCTGGGAAAAAAAAAAAAAAACTCTCCAATTTAGTCAATTGGAATAAAAATGATTGCTCTTCCTGTTTCTTAATATTGCTCAGACGCTCAGTTGTGTCCAACTCTTTGTGACCCCCTGGACTATTTCCCACCAGGCTCCTCTGTCGGTGGGATTTCTTAATATATCATCCTAAACTTCTGTTACAACCAGTGTCCTAACAATCTCCTTGATGATCAGTTGAATATAAAATCATAAAGACACACCTGATCCAAAAGAACAGTTAAACACATTGCCCTCCACATCTTCTACTTCAAAAAGACATTAAAGCTTAACATTATATACATAGTTGACAGATTCCCTACCTAGTCATTAGTTGCTATTTCACAAAAGTAAAGCCACTGGCATGGCATATAGCATTTCTTCTTGTTCCACTGCAACTCCCTGCAACCGTTGAGATTTTCCTATCCCTATATTTGCTTCCAGCACTGCACACATTTTCTTCTCAGGCTTAAAAATAAATGTCAAGTTCCTGATCTTTTGTTAAAGATTCATTGCCAAAGATGGTTTCACAGCAGGAGCCTTCCTAGGAAAAGAGTTGGCTCACATTCCTGCTAAGAATGTAACCTGGAATGATGGAAAAATAATTATAATCAATGTCATAGAGCATATGGGTTTCTACCCAGACGCCTGCCAAACAGGACCTGCACTAATCTTTTCCATCCACTATCAGTCGGTTGACTTGAGCACATAAATTCCTCATATTTGGGTAAATGAAAGCCCAAAGCTCACACGTGTTTCTCCTATATCTGAGAGGTTTCTGAGAGAAACCAGTAAATGCCTTGCATTTCTTAAGCTTAGTTTCCATAAAACTACAGTTATCATGTTTTTGTGTCTATAAACATAGAACTGCTTTATTTCTACTTTATCCTTCATCTTGGGTGATCCATGAGGTCAGTCCACAGATAGTGAAAGAACTGGGGAGATATAGATACACACACAAATTTAAAAGCACTGTGCTTGGGAGTGGGATGAATTGGGAGATTGGGGTTGACACATACACATGATTGATACTATGTATATGGGCTTTGCTGGTGGTTCAGATGGTAAAGAATCTGCCTGCAATGTGGGAGACGGGGGTTAGACCCCTGGATTGGGAAGATCCCCTGGAGAAGGGAGTAGCTACCCACTCCAGTGGGTCCTGGAGAATTCCATGGACAGAGGAACCTGGTGAGGTACAGTCCATGGGGTTGCAAAGAGTTGGACACAACTGAGTGACTAACACTTTCACTTTCACCTACAGTAGATAACTAATGAGAACCTACTATTCCCTTGTAGCTCAGTTGGTAAAGAATCTGCCTGCAATGCTGGAGACCAGGGTTCGATTCCTGGGTAGGGAAGATCCCCTGGAGAAGGAAATGGCAACCCACTCTGGTATTCTTGCCTGGAGAATCCCATGGACAGCGGAGCCAGGCAGGCTACAGTCCATGGAGTCACAAGAGTTGGACACGACTTAGCGACTAAACCACCACCACCATTATATAACTCAGGGAACCCGCCTCAGTGGTCTGTGGTGACCTAAACGGGGAGGGAATCCAGAAAAAGAGGAGATACAGGTATAGCTGATTCACTTTGCTGTATGGTAGACACTATTACAACATTGTAAAGCAACTGTTGTCCAATAAAAATTAATTTAAAAAATAAAAGCATTGTACATGTTGATGTGCATTTCAGCTGGATACACCCCAACAGTGTCATTTCTAAAAGGGAGCTAATGCTGAGCTGATTAAATAGAGCAGAAACACCTGGTGCGTATCATTATGGAATAAGGTCCTGGGTGATTTAATTAAGATCTTTATTGTCATTTTTCCACTGAACTTATATTTCACTCTTCCATCCACCCTGCTTTGCTTCTCTCAGGATATGTGCCAGGTGGTATGCAGTTCTTTTAGGAGAGGATTTTCTTTTTTTTTTTGTCTATGGAAACTCAGAACACGAGGAAATCAGAGGCAGATTTTAATTTTCCTTACAAGCTTCTGTGTTTCAAACATTGGAAGGCTTAGAACAATTTGACTCTTTCCTACACAGTTAAGAGATAAAACCCAGCCTCTCTTAAACTAGCACTCTTTTATTTTCTAAGCATAAATAAATAAACATAATAAGTATATTGTATGCTTTCTTGTTACACAAAGCAGAGTAGACGAAAGGGGGACATTCCAATTAAATATTGGTAGCTTTTGTTTCCAATATTTAGGACATTTTAAGCAAAGAGAAAAATGAATTGAAAATGAGGCTGCTGTTTGCCATTACGGCGCTCCATTCACAGATCTAGCACTTAATTACAATAAATCAGGCAGCCGCTCTCTGTCCTAAGGCCCCTCCGCTCCTATTGAGACATTCAATACAACTATCTCAGTGTTTGTCACACTCTAAAATGAAGATTTCTAGAGAGGAGTTGTATATTAATATTGTGAGTTCCCCCAGTCACACAAGTCAGCTCTAGGTCTGACTGCTAGAGGTATAAAGATGAAATGACGTTTTTCCCCCATGCAGCACTGTCATCTTTCAGGAAGACTTACATCTCACTTCTTATTTTTCCCCCAGCATACATCTGTAAAACCTTACCAAAACTCCAAGATGGCCCATACCCTTGAAATCGGCTGGGTACAAGTATTAGTCAAGCATCAAAAAGAATGAAATCGTGCCATTTGCGGCATGGATGGACCTGGAGAAGTAGAGGTGAAATAAGTCAGACAAAGACAAATACCACAGGATATCACTTATATGCGGAATCTAAAATATGGCACAAATGAACACATCTATGAAATAGAAACACACTCCCAGACACAGAGAACAGACTTGTGATTGCCAAGGGAGGGACAGGGAGGGAAGGACTGGGAATCTGGGATGAGCAGATGCAAACTATTGCATATGGGATGGGTAAAGAGCAAGGTCCCACTATACAGCACAAGGAACTAAACTCAATATCCTGTGATAGACCATAGTGAAAAAGAATATATATATGTATACATATATATATATATCTGAGCCACTTTTCTGCAGAAGTTAACATTGCAAATCAATTATACTTCAATAAAATTTTGTAAAAATCAGCTGGTTGCAATTCTGTATTTGTAGAGTAAAATGAGTCAGGAATGGACATTCTCACACAACAACTATTCAGAGCAGGATGGAAACCAGAACTCAGAGACTTAAAGCGTTTTGCCTCAGGAAAAGTTCTAGCTCTATTTTCTCTGTAATTGGTTTGAAAGAACCTAGAAATCAAATTTGCCAAATACCAGTCTCACATATTTTATGAGGATACCATGTATCGCATTGAAATGCCTCATAATTTGATTTATGGTTAGCCAGATAAGATTATAAGAGTTTTATTTTACTGAGTAGGCTGTGCTCTGCTTATTAATAATAAAAAACATCTCACCCACTCGTCCGCTCTAAAGGCAGGCTTCAACGCCCTAGTGAGTTGTGTTCCCAAGTTTATTACTTAGTTGGCTGTTTAGAAATCCAAATGGTTTTTTTTTTTTTTTCCTCAGGCCTAATAGTATAAGTGGTAATTAAATTCCAAGCATAAACTTCAAATCTGATTGACTTCTAAGTCACAGGAGCAAGACCAGCCTGGGTTCCGGCTGCTAGGAGACAAAGTCTGTGCTGATTATTCTCCATGTATCACCTGCTCTGTGCTCTGGAAAACTGGGCTACAAATGGATTCATTTCCCTGGTTCCCTGGCTTGACTTTGGCCAAGGAGGGGCATGGCTCAGAGATAAAAGAGTAGGAGAGAGAGGATTGGCTATTTCTTGATGGGTTCCTATCCTGCCTCGGTGCCATCAGTCTGGCAGTGGTTGTGTCCCTCCAAGATGAGATGTCTAGCTGGAAGCCCCTCCTCCACAGGTTTAGTTCTCACTGGGCTCTGGGAGCATCATTCATTCATTCCCCTCCCCTGTCTGCCCCCCTACCCCATCCCCCCCCCCTCGTCTTGGCGGGGCATAAACTTCTCCCTGCTCTTCCTAGTCTTTGGCATCTCAACATCATCGTTCTCTCTCTTTTTGGAAAAATATTTATTTGGCTGCACTGGGTCTTAGTTGCAGCACAAGGAATCTTTAGTTGCAACATGTGGGATCTAGTTCCCTGATCAGGGATCGAACCCAGGCCCCCTGCACTGGGGGCATGGAGTCTCAGCCACTGGAGGACCACGGAAGTCTCCATCCTGGTTGTCTTAACCCCAACCACGCCTCAGGCAAAAATCTCTTCGTTAACACATCTTCATTTGTACCATCTGAGTGGAATTCCATCCATCAAGACCTCAGCTGAGAGAACGAAGGAAGAAGAGGAAGAAGAGTTTCTTGTTGCTTTCTTGGGTTCAGAATTTCAGGCAGGATCATTCATGTATCTAACAGAAATGATTCATGTTTCTCCTGCATGCATGTGTGCTTCAGTTGTGTCTGACTCCTTGTGACCCTGTGGACCCCAGCCCTCCAGGCTCCTCCGTTCACGTTCCTCCTACATGCTACCAATTGTGAATAAAACAGATAAAGTTCCTGCCGTCAAGGAATGTATGTTCCTAGTCGGGAAGGCAAACTTGGTAAATACACAAATGAATAAACAAAAGAGCTATATGTTCTGGGAAATATTAGGTAGGAAATAAACAGGGTACATTGATAGAGGATCATGGCAATTTAGGATAGGGTGCTCAGGAGAGGCCTTGCTGAGAAGGTGACTTTTTTTTTTTTTTTTTTTTTTTTTAGGAAACTAATTTTTCTTTATTTTTCTGAAAACATTAGGAACTATGAAAAACAAGCTGAATATCTGGCCATATCAAAAGCAAAATACAAGTTAAAAAAAATTGAGAAATCATGTTTAATCACAGAGAAAAATGTTTTAAAATAACATATTTAACACTTTCCTCCATAAAGCACAACACTGAAGTGAAGTCTAAGTAATTTTTTAAAATAAAAATTAAAAGAGAAAAAGCACTCCATTTCCACCCTGGAATCCCATCATATATAAAGTAATATGCTCAAACATTAGTAGACATAAACAATTGGTAAACCTGACAAAAAAATCTTTCAGGGGTACTCTTTTGCCCCCTTCTGATGCCTATGTCAGAAGTTTTCTCTATCTCCTTTATACTTTAATAAAACTTTATTAAAAAAAAAAAATCTTTCAGTGAATGAACTCAGATTCCAACAAAACACAGTACTGCCTTATATTTGCTCAAGAGCTTTTGTCACACTTAGGCCTTACCAAGTACAAATACAAACTGGGATTAAAAACAAACTACTAAATCAAAATCTTTCTGTAGAGTAGCAGTTTTCACAAAACAAAATGAACTTAGTTCCATAGAATTGTATGCATATAGCCAGTTTTATTCCAGGGTCCCAGAGTCTTGTACTATGAAAATAAAAGTAACTTTGTCTTGGAAAAAGTCTGATGAAGGCACCAAAATCCTATTATTCATGTTCCCCCAATGATATTTAGAATGTTCTTATCATCCTGTGAAGATGTGTGTGTGTGTGTGTGTGTGAGTTAGTTGCTTAGTTGTGTCTGACTCTTTGCAACCCCATAGACTGTAGCCCACCAGGCCCCTCCATCCTTGGGATTCTCCGGGCAAGAACACTGGAGTGGGTTGCCATTTTCTTCTCCAAAAGGAACTATAGAAAGAAAGAAAGTTAAGTCACTCAGTCGTATCCAACTCTTTTTTAAAATAAAAATTAAAAGAGAAAAAGCACTCCATTCCCATCCTGGAATCCTGTCATATATAAAGTAATATGCTCAAACATTAGTGGACATAAACAATTGGTAAATCAGGCTCCTCCATCCATGGAATAACGTCAACTTATTAAGAGTTAACATTATAAAGATATATAAGGAAGTGCCAGCCTCATCTGCATTAGCAAAGTCCTTTCTCTATTCACAAACCATGGGTGTGTCTGCTCATTCACCTCGGACTCTTTGCAACCCATGGACTGTAGCCCATCAGGCTCCCCAGGCCATGGAATTCTCCAGGCAAGAATACTGGAATGGGTAGCCATTTCCTTCTCCAGAGAAGGTGACATTTAACTAAGATCTCATAGTAGAGAAGGAAACAGCATTGTGTAAAGAGCTGGCAAAGGCAGGAGGAAATGTGTTTCAGGCAAAAGGAACTGAGGGGGTAAAGGCTGAGAGTTGAGAGCTGGGTGGGAAAACCAGGATGATGACAGCTGTTTGACCTTGGAGGAAATTAAAGACATATTTACAAGGCACACGGGGCACTGAAGGAAGGAAAGTGTGACTAGGGGTGGGGGGAGCAGGTGGAGAGTGGTACAGAATGAGGTCAGACAGTTGCTCAGGGAACTCAACGCAGGGCCCTGAAGGCCAGGATGAAGAAAGTGGATTTTATTCCAAGTATATGGGAGGCAGTAAGAGTTGTTTTCCAGTACTCAGGTATGGACGTGAAAGTTGGACTATAAGGAAAGCTGAGCACCGAAGAATTGATGCTTTTGAACTGTGAGGTTAGAGAGGACTCTTGAGATTTCTTTGGTCTGCAAGGAGATTCAACCAGTCCATTCTAAAGGAAATCAGTCCTGAATATTCATTGGGAGGACTGATGGTGAAGCTGAAACTGCAATACTTTGGCCACCTGATGCGAAGAGCTGACTCATTTGAAAAGACCCTGATGCTGGGAAAGATTGAGGGCAGGAGGAGAAGGGAACAGCAGAGGATGAGATGGTTGGATGGCACCATCGATTCAATGGACATGGGTTTGGGTGAACTCTGGGAGTTAGTGATGGGCAGAGAAGCCTGGCGTGTTGCAGTCCGTGGGGTTGCAAAGAGTCGGACACAACTGAGCAACTGCACTGAACTAAGAGGTTTTTTAAAATTAATTAATTTTTGGCTGTGCAAGGTTTTTGTTGCTGTGCATGGGCTTTCTCTAGTTGCGGGAAGCGGGGCTTCTCTCTGGAGTTTGGGTGCGCAGGCTTCTCACTGTGGTACCTTCTCTTGTTGCAGAGTACCCGCTCAAGGTATGCAGGCTCAGTAGCTGTGGCTCACGGGCTTAGCTGCTCCACAGTATGTGGAATCTTTCTGGACCAGGAGGGATTGAACCCGCGTCCCCTGTGTTGGCAGGCTGATTCTTAACCACTGGACAACCAGGGAAATCCCAGGAAGCATTTTTAAAGAGCAAAGTGATGTGGTCTGATTTCTCTTTTCCAAAGCTTACTCTAGCTGCTCTAGGGAGAAGGGGTCCAGGGAAAAACTGGTAGAACTAAGCAGAAGAGTCAGAATGCTATTAAAATGACCTAGGCAGAAGATATAACTGCATTTTGTTCTTAAGAGATGGGAGTGGAGATACAGAGAAGCAGACCTGTTTGGGTTTTTGTAGAGGCAGAGTTCATAGAATCTGGGAAGGACTAGGTATGCAGAGAGGCTTCCCAGGTGGCGCTAGTGGTAAAGAACTTGCCTGCCAAAGCAGGAGATGTAAGAGACATGTGTTTGATCCCTGGGTTCGGATGATCCCCTGGAGGAGGGCATGGCAACCCACTCCAGTATTATTGCCTGGAGAATCCCATGGACCGAGGAGCCTGGTGGGCTACAGTCCACAGGGTCACAATGAGCTGGACATGATTGAAGAGACTTAACATGCCCAAGGGCAGACATGGAGGGAGGCAAGGGAGGATGGAGGATGACTCCCAGTTTCCTGGCTGGGGCCACTAGCTGGGTGTTGGAGCTGTTTATGGAGAGAGAGAAGAAGGATGTAAAGACTGATAAGATGAAGATTAGTCAGATGGCAGGCAGATGGCTATCAGAGCCTGGGGACCAGAAGACAGATTTGAGCTGGGGGATCTTTTCTTTCCAGTCTCTTAGTGGTCAAGCAGGTTTCTCAAACCAGCCTGGCTTAGACCTAAAGGAATCTCCACCAGCCCTGGATATACTTACTAAAGCTGGGGTTTGGATGTGAAGCCCCAGTTAGTAAAAAAGCATTCCTATACCTTGCCTTGTCATGAGTGCACATAGTTCCTTTGAAGATTTCAAAGAAAGAAAGATTTGAGAATTCTTAGGTCCTTGACCAAATTCCATCAGAATCTTGCCTCCAGAGTTCCAATTTCAACATCATTTAATGGTAAATTTAAAGGACAGCCCCTGGAATCCAGTTTGGCTAATGTACAATAACGTCCTTGTGGGGAGGCACGTACCCATAGTAAGAGATAAGATTCGGAGGCTTACTCATTTCGGTTGTCATGGCAACAGCAATGAGGGCGCTGGAGGCAGAAAGAAGGAACAGGGAGGAGAGGAAAAACCAGAAGCTGTGGTGGCTGTTAGTCCTTGGGAGATAATTGAAGGCAGATATTTGTAAGTTGCGTGGAGGGCACACCCTGTAAATCCAGGGCAGTTAGAAGTACACGCGTTATAAGTAGACAGTTTGTTCATTTTAAGGACCAGAGATACATATGAAAGCTGTATAGACTCAGGGGCTAGAAGTACATCGTGCACCTGTTTTACCCCTGTCCCCACTGTACTGCCTGCGGTTCCACATACTTCGAATGAGCAAACGAGGTTCCCAAAGCAAAATCTGTATTCTCCTTGTTTTGTATGGGTTCTAAAGTTGCTAGGTAAACAGATTCTTTGGGGAAAGATTCTATTTTTTACATCAAAACCATCTTCATATTATGGTTAGTGATTATAGGGTGACGCATCTGAAAGGAAGACTCACCTCTAGACCAAAAGACCAAGTCAGGAGGTCTCCCTCTTTGGGTTGATTATGGCGATCATTCACTAAACACAGATGGGATACCATCTAACTACATACTTCCCAGTGAAGGTCCATAGTAGAACAGGCTTTGATTAGAATCTTGAGGTGATTAAATTTTATCTACAAACTGAGAATCCTCATTATGTTGAAAGCTACAGCAATGAGGAAAGGTGGTGTTGTGATAAAGAATACAGACAATGGACAATCAACCCTAAAAGAGAAGGAAACCTGAGGAATGAAAATTTGTTCAAGGCACAGTAGTCTATCTGGTACAGACATGCAGACACCCAGAAGGAAAAATCCCCAATGGTGTGGATGCTTTGGTACTATGTAAAATATCCCTCAAGACCTTTCATTTAACTTTGCTTTTTTTTTTTTGGCTGCACTGTCTTTGTTCCTTGCCACACGCTGGCTTTCTCCAGCTGTGGTGGAAGGATTCCTTTTGTTGTGGAACACAAGCTCTAGGACACTCAGGCTCAGTGGTTGGGGTCCATGGGTTTAGTTGATCCCATGGTATGTGGGATCTTAACTCCTCGACCAGGGACCGAACCTGGGTCTCCCGAACTGGAAGGTGGATTCCTAACCACCAGACCACCAAGGAAGCCCCTACTTCTGCTCTTATTCTGTTCTCATCAAGCAGCTAATGTTTTATTTACTAATTCTGTTTTCTTTAGATGCTGAAGAGAGTACCCTAGATGAGAAACGGGCAGGTCTGATCACTGGAAAAGTGTACCTTCCTCTCTAAATTGCAGTGAGAATAACACTGGAACAAGGTCTCCAGCCTTCATGATCGGGCCCTGCTGATTTCTCGGAGCTCATGCTCCATCTTCACTCTTACGTTCCCTCCTGAAACACCCCAAACTTTCTCCCGCCTTCCAGTTTTACCTGCCAGCAGAGCTCTCCTCTGAGATCTCCCCATGGCTGGTCATTTCTTACCAATCAGGTCTCAGCTCACAAGTGCCCAGCTCCTAAAAGGCCTTTCCTGATCTTGGTGCCTATGGTTGCAACCTTTCTCCTTTGATGTCCATTCCCTCCCTGCTCCAGTCACTAGCTACATTTAGCTTGTTTGATTTATTACTATGTATCTTATTTGTTGACTTGTTTATTATTTGATTCTTAAACTAGAATGAAAGTGCAACACAGCTCCAGAGTCAGCAACTGAGCAGTCAACACTCAATAAATATCTGTGAAATGAGCTGAATGTGGAGGGAAAAATGAAGTATGAGTTGCTCTAGACTTGAGCGTGTATGCATGCCCAGTCACGTCCGACTCTTTGCGACCCCATGGACTGTAACCCGCCAGGCTCCTCTTCCATGGAATTTTCCAGGCAAGAATACTGGCGTGGGTTGCCATTTCCTATCCTAGGGGATCTTTCTGACCCAGGGATTGAACCCGCGTCTCCCACATTGGCAGGCAGATTCTTTACCACTGTGCCACCTGGGAAGTCCTAGACTAGAGAGATACAAATAGAGCGATCTGAGGACTTCCCCTGGGCCCACACAGTTACTTTCATAAAGCACCAATAAGGTATAGTCATATGTCTTATTTTTGTTTGTTTTTGTATATTTCTTTTCCCCCAGTCCTCTCTAGACTGTGAACAACTTGGGACAAGGACCATCTGGTTCATTCTGACACTTCTAGTATCCAAATAAATGCTCACAGGACCCCTTACAGCCCTGCTGATGGAAACAGGCAATTCAGACAAAAATCAGAGACTTTCTGTTGGGTGATCTTGGCTTCACTGGCTGGACAAGTGCCTGCCAGAATAAGCAGTGTCTGCAAGATAAGAAAACAGGCATGTAAACAGGTAGCGGCAGCACCAAAAGATAGCCGAGGGTGAGCTCCGCAGTCCTGTCTCCTCTGTAGTCTCCATCACACCCTCCAAGTAACCCCCCAAAAGACTGCAGGCAATTCCCCAACCAGATTGCTGTCCTGAGCTCTTCCTGCTTAGAAAACCTAGAGTCATCTGGGTATATGGAAGTCAGACAGAAGCAGCTCCCACTTGACACAAGTCCAAAAAAAGACTTATGAAAACAGGCCAGCTGGGAGTCAGGGTGCACAACGGAGGCACCGTGAGGACCAGCGTCCAACAAAGAATGACTGGAAAGGACTGTTTAATGTTTTAAACATTGCCAAGCTGAGTAACATGACACGGAACTTGCTTTTTTAGCTCAACTATATATAGTTTGCATCCTGGAATTCACTCATACTATATATAGTAGAGTTTTATTCATGCACTCGAACTGATTATGTGTCCTGGACTGAAATGTTCCAGCAGCGCCAAAAATGAAGAGAAAGTGGAAATCTTCCCCGGACTTACGGGCATGGTCTCTGTGACCATTGCCGACTTCACTAATGCATGGCGGCAGCAGAAAGCTAATTGAGATCTGTCATGGAATAACAGGGCAGAGCCTCCCCTGGAAAGAATGTCTCCTTTCAGTCTTTTCCTTGTGGAGTACTTATTGATTTATTTATAAACTGGCTACGGTCACTGTTCAGAATTAATACACATTAAAAGAAGGTTTAAAGGCCAAACAATGACCCAACTTTTATAAGAAAAAAATCACACGAAGAGAGTTCGTTGTCTAACTCAAGACAGACAGTTCTATGAAACTGCCCACTGTAAACTGTTTCAGTCTTTGGGATATAAACAATTTTTATTTTAACTTTTGCTCTTCCTTGATTAACACAGCAGCTTTTCTGACCTGCTTTGAAAAGTAGAATGTTCTCTGCCTCACCTATTTCAGTCTGAGAAACTCATTTTAATTCTAGAGTCTCGAATCTCTTTTTTAAAAAGCTACAGCTACTATTGGTCATCTCGCCACAACTGGAGGCTTCCCTCCGTAGCTCAGTCGGTAAAGAATCCGCCTGTAATGCAGGAGTCCACCTGCAATGCAGGAGATCCGGGTTCGATTCCTGGGTCCAGAAGATTCCCCTGGAGAAGGAAATGGCAACCCACTCCAGTAGTCTTGCCTGGAAAATCCCATGGACGGAGGAGCCTGGTGGGATACAGTCCATGGGGTCGCAAGAATCGGACACGACTGAACAACTGTCTGGTGGGAGTGAGCACCGAGGGTCCCTAAGGGATGGCGGGGGTCTTCCTGACGGGGTGCTGTGGGAACGTTTTGAGCCCAGCATTCGCCATCCTTCCTGACAGACTTCCCTGGTGGTCCAGTGGTTGGGGACCTGCCAGTCAATGCAGGGGACACGGGTTCAATCTCGAGTCCAAAAAGATTCCACAAGCTGCGGGGCCACCGCAGTTGGAAGCTGCGCACCCCAACTAGAGAGTGGCCCCTGCTCGCCTCAGCTAGAGAAAGCCCGCACACAGCAAAAAGTAAATAAAAAAAAATTTAAAAAAATCCCTCCTGACAATATACCTCGGTTTAAGCTTGGGGGATTCTCTCCTCTCTTATGAACTTCCCGGGAAGCTCACTTGTTCCCGCTTCCACAGTGGAGCATGTGGCCGAGATGCAGCCAATGACTGCGCGCTATCTCTTACCTTACCGTGATTGGTTAGGATGTGGGCACATGATTCAAAACAGGCCAATCAAAACCCACACGACTCAATTCTGGGACTTTCATTGGAGCTATTAGAGGAAAAGTGTAATTGGCTGTTGTGATGTGGTTAGCCGGGAGTGGCCAGGGACCATTTTGCTGGCGACTACAGAGCAGAGCTAATTCTGTTGAGGAGCTGAGGGCTGGATCCCAGTGTTTTCTAGTTTAATGCCTGAGTCAAGCTGTGCCTTAAGATCTATGCCTGGACTTTCTAGCTTACCACAGTCAATAAATTTCTTTTTTGCTGAGATCAATTTGAGTTGGGTTTTCTGTCACCTACATCAAATATAGAGGCCAAGAATTTAGTACTTGAGCAAAAGGCTGAGGATTCATGGGGCTGCTAGAAGCAGTTGGCATGAGGATCTACCCAGATAGCTTAAAGATAACTTAATAGATCTCAATCTACTGATCCCAATCTACCTGTCTTCCAAATAATTTTTAATTTTATTTTGCATTTCATGCATTTAGTTTCAAAAGTCAAGCTAAATAGGGACTTCCCTGGTGGTCCAGTGGCTAAGACTCCGTGCTGCCAATGCAGGGGGGGCTCAGGTTCTATCTTTGGTTGGGAAACTAGCTCCCACGTGCTGCACTAAAGATCCCCCATGCTGCAATTTTAAAAGATTCCAGCATGCCGCAACCAACACCGGGAGTTGCCAAGTAAATAAAAATACTGTTTTGTAAAAGTCACACTAAATAAAAAGGTATATACAAAATATTCTATGCCTTCCCTTTTCCCCCTTCAGCTCTTATATTTCGTGGCTAAAAAATTTTATTTTTATTTTTTTGTTTATCCTTTCATTGTTTCTTATGCAAATATCATCAAATATGGCTATATTTTTTATTTCCCCCCTTTTGTTACACGAAAGATAGCATGTTGGCTCTCTTACACGCATTTCATTTCTTCAATATAGGTTCATTCAGAGTGCTTTTCTTTGATATTCTATAGTGCCTTTGATTATTCCTGGGTGCTTTCCACATAATATTTGAAATAGCTCAGAGCCCTATTTAGCATATTCTACCACTTCTCTGCTCTGTTACCCTGGAGACATCTTAGTTTAACACTGGAGAATCCTCTATCTCACCAGAATTAGAGAATTCAAATCAAGGAGCCAAAATAAGGATCTGACTCTAAAGTTAAAAAGAAAAAATCTAGAAAGTCCAATCTGAATACTAAAAAAACAGACTATTGCAGGTGGTAGAGGGAGGATAGCTATGAAAATTAAAATGCTAAGAAGTCTAAAGTTCTATACCAAAAAGACGGATTAGCGTTGACAAGGGTATAGGCAAATATCCCAAAAAGAAGAGTGTATATATTGCCACCAAATGACTTATAATTTTGAATAGACGTCAAATTTAGTCTTCTTGGTTGGGCAAAAAGCTCTGATCAAAGTAATACACTGAGGACTTCCCTGGTGGTCCCCAGTGGCTAAGAATCCACCTCCCAATGCAGGGGACATGGGTTCAATTCCTGGTCTGGGAAGCTCCCATATGCCAGGGAGGAACTAAGCCTGAGTACCACAACTACTGACCCCATGTGCTGCAACCACTGAAGCCCTCGTGCTCTAGGCCCCGTGTTCCACAGCTAGAGAAGCTATCACAGTAAGAAGCCCACACACCGCAATGAATACCCGGGGCATCCATAAACAAGTAAATGTCATACACTGACCTATAGGGTCTTACATTCACAGCTATCTTAATAACTCAGCAGACAGTGGCTTAAACAGGACTGACAATCTCAGAACTCAGCCCTGAAAATACAGGATAATTTACTTGAAATAATGTGAAAGAACGTTTTCGGATTAAATCTGTCCAGTGGAAGATCTAAAATTAACCTTTTCCTGGCATTCTCTGGCAGTCTAGTGATTTGGACTCGGTGCTCTCACAGCTGGGGGCCCAAGTTCCATACCTGGTTGGGGAACCAAGATCCCATAAGCCACGCAGTGCAGCTAAAAAATAAATAAGCAAAACCAACTTTTAAATAAAAATTTCATTTAGCCTTCAACATGAGAGAAAAATGTCTAAATATGAATTTTAATGAAACAGTGGGTTGAAAATGAAAGATTATCTAAAGATACACTTATAGGGACTTCCCTGATGGTCCAGTGGCTGAGACTCCAAGCTCCCAGGGCAGGGTGCCGGGGTTTAATCCCTGGTCAGGGAACTAGACCCACATGCTGCAACAAAGAAACTAGGCACAGCCTAATAAATAAATAAAGAATTTAAAGATACATTATAATTACGCAGTAGAGACTTGATAATTCACCCTATTCTATTAGGTATTGGGCGATGGCTAGGATGAACACAGTGCTTGGCACACAACCCACAGCTAAATAGCTATGAGTGAAAAAAGAAATCAATTTCTTTGCACAGTGTGTTTATTATTGTTTTATCTTAATACCTAGAGGCAAACCAGCATCTGCAGATATTAACTTAGTTCATTTGGGTACTCTTGTTTTTAGTAGAGGAAAATTGTTTTAAGAAAAGAGACCAGCCACTGAATCTTTATTTTTTGTATCATTTTTTCTTTTCTTATGTTACAAAATTGTGTGTTGACACACCCAGTGAGGGCTGTTTTCTGTGGATTGGTTAGCTTTTAAGTGGGTTACATAAACACATTTCCATTTTTATGGTTTCATGCAGGCCTTAATTAGAAGTAAATGAGCTAGGCAGTCTGTTCTTTTATCCTTAAAAAAAAAAATTAGCATTTATTGCTTACTTTCCCTTTGATCTTTTAAAATTTCAATTGGGAAGTTAAAAGAGTCATGAGAAAAAAAAAGTTTTAAAAAAATTTTAGGTAAATGTATTTGCCACTGTGCTTTACCAAACCACAAACCCCAAGGAATAAATGAAAATTCAAAGCAGACATTCTCAAAGAAAATAAAGAAAAAAAAAGAACTTACAGCAATATACTATAGCTTCTGTAAAACATAGACTTGATAACTAAGGGTTAAAGCTTCGTCTTTTCAATCCTCAAAATGAAATATTTGTTTGCTGGTCAGGCGACATTGTGAATGCATTTCCAGATGCTGAGATCTCAGGAAACAATTATTGAACATACTTTATGCTCAAATATGTGCTATTATTAGTTAAGGTAAATGTTTTATGCTATCATCAAATGTCACTAATTTTATTTTGGGTGCAATAAAGCTACCAAAGAAAATATACTTGGGAGCTAATGCTATTATTCTAAGAAAGAACATTTTCTAAGAGCTAATTCAGCATTGAGCTTATTCTAGTCATGAATCCTTAGGCTGAATATGTGGTTTAGCTCATAGATTTACACTTTAAAATAAACAAGCTTTCAATTAAAAATCAATAGTTTATGCCTAAGTATCAATTAAGTTTTGCCCTGGGGCACCTACCATTTTCTACATAATGGAAAACACTTTATTTTCAAAGTTTTATTTCTTCACTAATGCACCATGTGTGAAAAATACATTCTTGGCACAATATTTGATACAATGGAGTTTGATTACTTACATATGTTTCTGATATTTACAATACCTGCATTGTCCTCAGGAGGTAGTACAGAGCATATGAGGCTGTAGCCTGCACGGAAGGGAAAAGCAAGCTGGTTCACAATTTGAACAGGCAGGAATGTGTAACCAAAGGACAATGGAAACACTCCTTCTTTGTGGCTTTTTTAGAATGTAGTAAACAACTGTCTTTCAAGGATGGATCACCAACCAAAAATTGCTACAAAACAAAATCTTGAGGAAATCTTTGCAGAAGAGAAACTAGTCTATCAGATGAGTAAGTCAAAGAAAAAAATGAAAGACAACGAAATCCACAAGAAGATTTGGCCATCAAGTAATCTGAATTTTTATACATTTACCTAGTTCTTGGGGCTTTTGGTTCTATCACAATGCACACCTAAAGATAAATGGAATTAAAAATGAACAACTACAAAAGCTACAACTTTCCTTTGGTTTTCTTTTCTCTTAACAGCTGACAACCCCATTACAGTTTCCACTTCTCTTTCTTTGCTCATAGAGGACTTTTGATTCACTTTTACTCTTTACAAATTTAATCGACAATGACGCGGTTATAAATATCAAATTACTCTTCATGAAATTGTCTGCTTTATAACGACTAAATGTCACCATTAAGTTCAAAATCCACTTTGCTTACAAAAATGCATTTACGAAATGAGTCATTTTCCTTTCAGAGGTTCTCAAAGCTGAGAACATCACAATTTTTAAAAATAGTATCAGAGCAAGATCTTTTATATCTCATATCATTTTACTGGGCATTAAAGTCTAATATATTTGTGCCTCTGTTGCATTAGAGTGTCAGGGCTATTGTTTGTATGAGACCTGAGGTTTTACAAAGTAATCAATGAAGGATTAAATTTAATTTGGGTCAGGCTTTTAGCCACTGGCTATTATGAAACATTTTCTATCACATACAGTTCGAGAACCTCATGATTTTGCTGTTTACTTTGTTAAATTTGCAGTTCCTTCAATTATCTTAGGTTGTTTTTCTTTAATCCTTAAAATAAGAGTAACTTGCTTACATTAAAAAATATATAATACACGGTAGTGGAAGGAGGCTCAAGAGGGAGGGGATAAATATATACTTACAGCTGGTTCATGTTGTTGTACAACAGAAGCTAACACAACATTGTAAAACAACTATACTCCAATTAAAAAATAAATGATACATGCTTCCCTCACCTTCTGAAACGGCCCACCCTCTGTCTATAGGTGTATTCTCCCTGAATCAACCTTCTTTCAAAAAATATATGTATTTAATTACCTATATTTAAAAATAAAATATATACACTAAGCCACCATTGAAGAAAGAAGGAAAAATTCCAAACTAGACTCAAGATGTGGAAATTTCTTTTCCCCGGATTAATTTACTTACAACAGAGACCTCTTTGTCCCTGTCTGGTGGAAAAAAAAGAGACGTTCTCATGATCAATATTCCATGAGAGTCTACCCAACAAGTCTGAATTGGGTTGCTGTTTTTGAATGTTGTTTGCATAGTTTAGGAAGAAAAGGAAATGTCTAGAGAGAAGGGCAGGGGGAGGAAATAAATTCCTGTGATGTTAAGTCTGTATGTATGTACTCTAATGATTTAAACATTACTCAACACACATGCTAGTCAGATCAAGTTGCTAGCTGAATATAGGTCCCAGGAGATTAATAAATGTACCTATCACCTTTGGAGAACTCTAGTTACCGGTCAGCCATTTCCTCTTCCTGTCCTTGCCTCTCAATAAGTAACTTCTGTTTCACATTATCCAGAGTGACCAAGTCCAACTTGAGTAAAACATCATGGTTCTTAATGAGAAGACTTTCAAATGCATCTTGCCTCCATAGTTAGCTTTCAGTGGACAGCCAGGGCTAAAGAGTTGCTCTTAAAAGAGTTATATTTTCTTTATAGCCTGTTCTTGCCCTGAGACTAAAGCATATTTGGTTAAGGATACTAAATTGAGACAGGCTCCTTCTTAAAAAAAAAAAAAAAAAGATTAAGAACAAGTTCCGCAATGTTTTTATAATAATTCAAACTGAGAGCAAATAAATGTTCCACTTTTTAGGCACATACCAAAATATGAGTGTATGTTTCATCCTATTTGTTTTTTCAAGTGATTGCCAAGAAAAGACTTTTTATTTTTGCCATGAAGCCTGTAGGGTCTTAGTTCCCTGAGCAGGATTAAACCCAGGCCCCAGCTGTGAAAGCATTGAGTCCTAACCCCTGGACTGCCAGGGGATGCCCAAGAAAAGACCATTTTTTCGCTCACAATCCTGTTTGGATTGAGTCTTTTGGGCCCAAAGAGATGGATTAAGTATTTGGCTAAAGAGGGACAATGCTACATTCAAAAAGAAAGGACTGAGAGGGGTTTATGAAGGTGTTACTCAGACTTGAAGGGACTGCACCTAATTTGAAATACTTTAGGATATGCGGTGTTTTTGTTTTTCTAACAGCCATTTTGGTGGTATTTACCTTTTATACTCTTCTTCTGCAAAACCTTGTACACAAAATTCAATTATTATTTTTATTCTCACTCTTGAACAGGTATGTGTTCCCTTCCCTATCCCCTTTGCCTTCCCTCTACTTCCTCTAATACCTGGCTTCCCATTCTTCCTCTGTCTGTTCATTAACTCTCTCTTCGCTCTTTCTTCCCCTTCCTCCTGAACTCCATTTATTTATTAAGCTATGTTGCCTGCCACATACCAGGCACATTTCTCACAATGTCTGAGGCTTTTTCATTTGTTCATCATGAGCAGCCCATGTACTTACTGCCCAGACCTATTATCCCTGAATCCCTTTCTTCTGTTCATCCCTTCTCTAAAGATACAGCAAGGAACTCTAATGCTGAGAACAGATTCAACCAGAATGAAAATGAAAGCCAAAGAAAATGCCTCCACTTCCCCTTCTCATGGCTATGAGGAAATATATGATGTGGGTCTACATCTGTGTTATCTCAGTTTATACAGTTTGTGAGAGAAAGAGATTTGATTCCTGGCTCTGTCACCTACTGTCTGGGTAATCTTAGACAAGTTACTTAACTAGATGCTTGAAATCCTTTCTGAAACAAGGCAATGGTATAAATAAATAAATGATCTTTCTTAGACTTAATTTCCTAATCATAGCTTAGAGATTAAAAGCACGGGGCTGACTTAAATATACTTGGGTGGCAGTCTGGGACTTTCCACTGACTTGATTGAAAGTCTTTGTTTCCTCATTTGTGAAATGGGGCCACTAAAAATGTCAACTGAATAAGGCTGTGGTGAGCTTTCTGCATTTGTTGTTGTTCTGTCGATAAGTCCTGTCTGATTCTGCGATCCCGTGGACCATAGCATGCCAAGCCCTCCTGTCCTCCACTGTCTCCTGGAGTTTGCTCAAATTCATGTCCATTGAGTAGCTGATGCTGTCTAATCATCTCATCCTCTGCTGCTCTCTTCTCCTCCTGCCTTCAATCTTTCCCAGCATCAGGGTCTTTTCCAATGAGTCACTCTTCACATCAGGTGGCCAAAGTATTGGAGCGTCAACTTCAGCAACAGTCTTTCAATGAATATTCAGGGTTGATTTCCTTTAGGAATGACTGGCTTGATCTCCTTGCAGTCTAAGGGACTCTCAGGAGTCTTCTCCAGCACCACAATTCAAGAGCATAAACTCAGTGCTCAGCCTTCTTTATGGGCCAACTCTGACATCCATACCCGACTCCTGGAAAAACCATAGCTTTGACTATATGGACCTTTGTCGGCAAAGTGATGTCTCTGCTCTTTAACACACTGTCTAGGTTTGTCATAGCTTTACTTCCAAAGAGCAAGCATCTTTTAACTTCATGGCTGCAGTTACCATTTGCAGTGATTTTGGAGCTCAAGTAAATATAGTCTGTCACTGCTTCCTCTTTTTCCCCTTCTATTTGCCATAAAATGATGGGACTCGATGCCATGATTTTAGTTTTTTTTGAATGTTGAGTTTTAACCCAGCTTTTTCACTCTCCTCTTTGACTCTCATCAAGAGGCTCTTTAGTTCTTCATTTTCTGCCGTGAGAGTGGTGTTGGCTGCATTTCTGAGGTTACCAATGTTTCTCCCAGCAATCTTGATTCCAGCTTGTGATTCACCAGGCTGGCATTTCGCATGATGTACTCTGCATATAAGTGAAATAAGTAGAATGACAATATACAGCCTTATCATACTCTTTTCCAGTCCGTTGTTCCATGTAAGGTTCTAACTGTTGCTTCTTGACCCCCATACAGGTTTCTCATGGGACAGGTAAGGTGGTCGGGTATGCCCATCTGTTTAAGAATTTTCCACAGGTTGTTGTGATTCATGCAGTAAAAAGGCTTTATTATAGTCAGTGAAGCAGAAGTAGATGTTTTTCCGGAATTCCCTTGCTGTCTCCATTAGCCAATGAATGTTGGCAATCTAATCTCTGGTTCCTCTGCCTTTTCTAAACCCAGCTTGGACTCTGGAAGGTCTCAGTTCAGGTAATGCTAAAGCTTGAAAGAGTTTGGTACTGCAGGTACTGCTAGCTTGAAAGGTTTTGAACATAATCTTGTTAGCATGTAAAATGAGTGCAATTCTCTGGTAGTTTGAACATTTTTTGGCATTGCCCTTCTTTGAGATTTGGAATGAAAACGGACCTTTTCCAGCTCTGTGGCCACTGCTGAGTTTTCCAAATTTGCTGACATACTGGAGCTATTAGTAATTGCCCTCCACTCTCCTCCAGTATTTTATTGGACACCTTCCAATCTGGGGGGCTTATCTTCTGGTGTCATATTTTTTTGCCCTTTCATACTGTCCATGGGGTTCTTCAAAGAAGAATACTGGAGTGGGTTGCCATTTGCTTCTCCAGCGGACCATGTTTTGTCAGAACTCTTTGGGTACTGCTACAGCCTAGCTTGAAAGATTATGACCCGTCTGTCTTGAGTGCCCCTGCATGGCATGGCTCATGGCTCATGGCTTCATTGAGTTATGCAAGCCTCTTCATCATGACAAGGTTGTTTTCCATGAAGGGGGAGATAATGCATAGAAAGATTTTAACATAGTGGATGGCACTCCATGAATGTTCATTATTATGATCACTGACACTATTTTTAGTAAAGTAGTGTCATGACAATTAAAATCTTGGAGGGTGTATTAAGAAGTTAAATGTGAGATATCACTTTTTAAAATTATTTATTTATTTGGTTGCACTGGTTCTTTGTTTCTGAGTGCAGGCTTTCTCCATTTGCAGCAAGTGGGGGCTATTCTTCATTGAGGTGCACAAGCTTCTTGTTGCAGTGGCCTCTCTTGATGTGGAGCACAGGCTCTAGGACACTCAGGCTTCAGTGTTCGCAGCACGCGGTCTCAGTAGGCGAGGCTCTCAGGGCTCAGTGTTATGGCAGGTGAGCTTCATTGCTCTGTAACATGTGAAATCTTCCCCAACCAGGGATCGAACTTATGTCTCCTACAGTGGCAGGCGGATTCTTGTCCACAATAACACCAGGAATGTCCGAGATACCACTTTATAGAAATAATCAACTGTGAAACAATAAGAAGAAGCATGTATATATATATATAATGTTATATACACACATTATATAACATATATATATGTTATATATAACATTATATAACATATATATATATAATATATATATATATATTATAGATATATATATAGGTCTCTGCTCCTGATTCCTGGGATAGAGCTCCTAAGATCTTTTAAATTTCCTTAGTGATAGGAGAATCCGACACCAATCTTCCAAATCCTTTAAAATTTCCTGGTTAATAGGGATGTTTTTTGTTCTAATGAGGTGACTCTTGGTGGGCTCCTGGATGGAGGTTGACCCCCCAGAAAGAACATGCTGTGAATAGAAGCTTGAAAATTCCAGTTCCCTCTTCCTGCCTTTCTCCAGAGAAGGGGAGAGGCTGGAAATGGAACTAATGATCAATCATGCCTATGTAAAGAAGCCTTTATAAACATCCCAATCATACTGGGATCTGAGAGCTTCTGGGTCGGTAAGCACATCTACATGCCAAGAGTTTGCTTTTACCCAATTCGCCAGGAACAGAAGCTCCTGTGCTTGGGACACTTCCAGACTGCATCCTGTGTATCTCTGCAGCTGGTGTTCCTTCATATCTTTTATTATATTCTTTATAATAAGCCAGTATACATAAGAGTTTACCTGAGTTCTGTGACCATTCCTGCTTTTTTTGGCTGGGCTGGGTGTTCCTTGTGACGCACGGGTTCTTTGTTGCTGCGCGTGGACTTTCTCTAGCTGTGGCGACTGGGAGCTAGTCTTCAGTTGCAGAGTGTGGGCTTCTCATTGCGGTGGCTTCTCTTGTTGTGGGGCACACACTCTAGAGAGGGCTCAGTAGTTGCGCTGCATAGGTTTAGTTGCTGCAAGGCATGTGGGATTTTACTTCCCCACCTAAGGATCGAACCAGCGTCCCCTGTGTTGGCAGGCAGATTCTTCACCAGTGGACCATCAGAGAAGTTCTATTCTTGAAAATTATTGAACCCAAGGAGGGGAGCAGAGGAACACTGATTTATAGCCAGAGGGTCAGAAGTACAGGTGATTACCTGCCACTTGAGATTAGCATCTGCAGTGGAAACAGTCTTCTGCAACTGAGCCCTTAACTTGTGGATCAAATGGGTTAAGGAAACTCCAGGTAGATGGTGTCAGAACTGAATTGGATTGTAGCACACTCAACAGTGTTGGAAGTTGCTTGATGTGTAGAAAACCCACACATTTGGTGTCAGATATATTGTGTGGTAATAGTGGGAGAATCAAGGAGAAACACAATAGTGTTTTTCCAACTCACCTGCAAGCACATTTAAGTAATATTGTCTCTACTTTTACTTAGTAACACCCTGTTTTAAAATGTTTATTGTCTTTTCTGATTATTGAAGTGAAAACATACTTGGTTGTGTGTTCTATGCTTATTTACACCTTAAAAAAATATATATGCTGTGTACCTGAAACACTTAATATTATGTTTCAATTATATCTCAATCTAAAACTTTTTAACGTGCATATATGTATGTGTTTATTTAAAAAAAATAAGGTCATACTGTACATACTATTTATGACTTGCTCTTTTTCATATAACAGTACATAATGGACGTGTATCTATGTAAACAAATATGGAACATCATAATTGTTTTCCCTTAGGAAAATTCTACCTTGTGAACTGTCTTGAATAAAGAATGTGTCCTTAAGAGTATATGTGTGTATATATACATATATATATATATATATATATATATATATATCTTAGGGTACTATCAGCCTCCAGAAAAAGCCAAGACAACTTACTTGCAACAGTTACATATGAGAACATCTATACCAACAACGAGTCTTGGTAAATTTTACGTCTTTGCAAATCTGATCACAATGAATCAACCAAAGAGCTGTCAAATGCCTCAAGCTGGGGTCAACCAAACTCTCTTCAGTACTTTTAATCTCGTCTGGAGTGACCCAGAGATGGAAGAAACCTTAGGGGGAGATAGTTGAGCAGTTCTTTCTACCAAGACATTCTGGAATTGCCAGACTCTTTCCTGTCTTCTTCAGCCTTCTCGACCTCTTCTGTTACATCCTCACAGCTTTCCATAAAATTACCTTTTCCCTAGTTAGTTAAAATTAGTTTATGTAGCTTGTAACCAAATTGAAATATCAAGCAGGTTGTTGAATATGTAAATCTGGGGCTCAGAGGGGAAGTCTGGGCAGGAGCTATAAATTTGGGAGATACCAATAATACTATCAACTCCAGAAGGAGATAAAGTTAAATATCCAACTCCTAACCTACTCCTAAGCACAGCACTAATTTATTTAGAATGAATTTGACTTTTAATTTACCTTGCAGAAAACAGAGCAAATTAACCGTACGGATTCATCTTAAGTATTATAGATGTGTTTGTAATGAAAAAAAAATTTATAGGTAGATATATACAAACACACACATACATATATATACATACACACATATGCACACTGATTAACATTGTAAAATTAGTGGGTTATTTTATAATGAAACCACAGTAAGCAAACAAAATTTTTGAACTGGAGTCCAGGTGCACCTTGGACATTTCTTTAAAATTCAAATTAATTTCTCATATTTTCATCATTTTGCCTAAGCAAAAAAGATATTAATTTGTCATTTCATTTAGCTCTTCTCATTTCCAGCTTAAGAACAAAGCCCAAACTCTAAATGTTGGTCCAGAAATGTACCCTAAGATTACTAAACAGTGTTGCATAAAATAATAATGTTAGTTATTTTTGTAGCAATTTTGCCATGCAACTACCTAGAATTTAATGCCAACTTCCTCGATATTTATGTACCCAAGCCAATTTCCTTGGTATTTATATACCCAAATGAACAGAGTTCAGTATTGTATATGGTACCTTTTGAATCAAAAGGCCTTTTCTTCAGAAAAGATTAAAAAACCATGAAAAGAGTGTTTTGGTGCCAACTCTCATAAACCTGCAAAAACATGAAGGAAGTTGGGGGAAAGGGCAATTGGGATGTGAGACAGTGTCTTTACTTATGCCATGCCTAAATTTGTTCTGTGTGTGTGTGTTTTAAAATTTTTTACTGAAGTATAGTTGATTTACAATGTTGTGTTACTTTCCAGTGTACTGCACAGTGATTCAGTTATACCTAAATTTGGATCAACAAGTTCCCTTAGGAAGTGGGGTGTGTGGGAAAATTAAGAGTATGGGGTTAACAGATACACAGTATCATATAAAAAATAGAGGGACTCCCCTAGTGTGGTTAAGACTTCATCTTCCAATTCAGGCTGTGAGAGCTTGATCTCTGGTCAGAAAGCTAAGATTCCACATGCCGCATGGTCAAAAAGCAAAACATAAAACAGAAGTAATATGTTAAAAATTCAATAAATAATTTAAAAATGCTCATCAAAAAAAATCTTTTAAAAAATGAGTGCATAAAAAACAAATCTAAAATAAAATAGATAAACAACAAGGATTTATTGTACAGCACAGGGAACTATATGCAATGTCTTGTAATATCCTACACTGCAGAAGAATTGGAAAAGAAAAGAATATTTTAGTTCAGTCGCTCAGTCATGTCCGACTCTTTGCAACCCCATGAACTGCAGCATGCCAAGCCTCCCTGTCCATCACCAACTCCCGGAGTCCACCCAAACCCATGTCCATTGAGTCAGTGATGCCATCCAAACATCTCCTCCTCTGTCGTCCCCTTCTCCTCCTGCCTTCAATCTTTCCCAGCATCAGGGTCTTTTCCAATGAGTCAGCTCTTCACATCAGGTGGCCAAAGTATTGGAGTTGCAGCTTCAACATCAGTCCTACCAACAAACACCCAGGACTGATCTCCTTTAGGATGGACTGGTTGGATCTCCTTGCAGTCCAAGGGACTCTCAAGAGTCTTCTCCAACACCACAGTACAAAAGCATCAACTCTTCGGTGCTCAGCTTTCTTTATAGTCCAACTCTTACATCCATACATGACCACTGGAAAAACCATAGCCTTGACTAGACAGACCTTTGTTGACAAAGTAATGTCTCTGCTTGTTAATATGCTGTCTAGGTTGGTCATAACTTTGCTTCCAAGGAGTAAGTGTCTTTTAATTTCATGGCTGCAGTCACCATCTGCAGTGATTTTGGAGCCCAGAAAAATAAAGTTAGCCACTGTTTCCACTGTTTCCCCATCTATTTGCCATGAAGTGATGGGACCGGATGCCATGATCTTAGTTTCCTGAATGTTGAGCTTTAAGCCAATTTTTTCACTCTCCTCTTTCACTTTCATCAAGAGGCTCTTTAGTTGTTCTTCACTTTCTGCCATAAGGGTGGTGTCATCTGCATATCTGAGGTTGTTGGTATTTCTCCCAGCAATCTTGATTCCAGCTTGTGCTTCCTCCAACTCACCTTTTCTCATGATGTACTCTGCATATAAGTTAAATAAGCAGGGTGACAATATACAGTCTTGATGTACTCCTTTTCCTATTTGGAACCAGTCTGTTGTTCCATGTCCAGTTCTAACTGTTGCTTCCTGATCTGCATACAAGTTTCTCAAGAGGGAGGTCAGGTGGTCAGGTATTCCCATCTCCTTCAGAATTTTCCACAGTTTATTGTGATCCACACAGTCAAAGGCTTTGGCATAGTCAATAAAGCAGAAATAGATGTTCTTCTGGAACTCTCTTGCCTTTTCGATGATCCAGCAGACGTTGGTAATTTGATCTCTTATTGTTCTGCCTTTTCTAAAACCAGCTTGAACATCTGGAAGTTCTCGGTTCACATATTGCTGAAGCCTGGCTTGGAGAATTTTGAGCATTACTTTATTAGTGTGCGAGATGAGTGCAATTGTGCAATAGTTTGAACATTCTTTAGCATTGCCTTTCTTAGGGATTGAAATGAAAACTGACCTTTTCCAGTCCTGTGGCCACTGCTGAGTTTTCCAAATTTGCTGGCATATTGAGTGCAGCCCTTTCACAGCATCATCTTTTAGGATTTGAAATAGCTCAACTGGAATTCCATCACCTCCACCAGCTTTGTTCATAGTGATGCTTCCTAAGGCCCTGAGAAACTGAAGTTGAACATTTCTATGAAGACCTACAAGACTTTCCAGAACTAACGCCCCAAAAAGATGTCCTTTTCATTATAGCGGGCTGGAATGCAAAAGTAGGAAGTCAAGAAACACCTGGAGTAACAGGCAAATTTGGCCTTGGAGTACAGAATGAAGCAGGGCAAAGGCTAATAGAGTTCTGTCAAGAGAATGCACCAATCATAGCAAACACCCTCTTCCAACAACACAAGAGAAGACTCTTCACTTGGACATCACCAGATGATCAACACCAAAATCAGATTGATTATATTCTTTGCAGCCAAAGATGGAGAAGCTCTATACAGTCAGCAAAAACAAGACCGGGAGTTGACTGTGGCTCAGATCATGAACTCCTTATTGCCAAATTTAGACTGAAATTGAAGAAAGTGGAGAAAACCACTAGATCATTCAGGTATGACCTAAATCAAATCCCTTATGACTATACAATGGAAGTGAGAAATAGATTTAAGGGACTAGATCTGACAGAGAGCTTGATGAACTATAGATGGAGGTTTGTGATTTTGTACAGGAGAAAGGAATCAAGACCATCCCCAAGAAAAAGAAATTCAAAAAAACAAAATGGCTGTCTGAGGAGGCCTTACAAAATAGCTGTGAAAAGAAGGGAAGCAAAAAGCAAAGGAGAAAAGGAAAGATATACCCATTTGAATGCAGAGTTCCAAAGAATAGCAAGGAGAGATAAAAAAGCCTTCCTCAGCAATCAATGCAAAGAAATAGAGGAAAACAATAGAATGGGAAAGACTAGAGATCTCTTCAAGAAAATTAGAGATACCAAGGGAATATTTCATGCAAAGATGGGCTCAATAAAGGACAGAAATGGTATGGACCTAACAGAAGCAGAAGACATTAGAAAGAGGTGGCAAGAATACACAGAAGAACTGTACAAAAAAGATCTTCATGACTCAGATAATCATGATGGTGTGATCGCTCACCTAGAAAAGAATATAGATATATACATATATGTATATATGTATGTATATATATGTATAACCAAATCACTTTGCTTTACCCATGAAACTAACATAATAATATGTCAACTCTACCTCAGTTAAGAAAAAAAGCCAAATTTCCTCAGATGATGTAAGAACAGTGTCCAGCATTTGGCAACAGTGCTTGAGTCAAATATTTGTTGAAATTTTTAATAAATGATGCTGTTTAAATGAAAGTTAGTTTGCACAGCAGTGAATAACTGGATGTATAATGTAAAAAACTCCATTTTTTGTTATCGATTAGAACATATTAGAACTAGAAGGATTATTAAAAGTGATTCTAGTTGCTTCTTATACCTCAATCATAAGCAAAAGCTTTCCATAAGTCATTAAAATCAAACACAGTACTTACGTTTTCAAAAAACGAAAGGCAGCTTTATTGCTCTATGTATCCTTAATTTTGGTTCTTCTACCTGATCAGAGTTTCAGTTACAGTTGCTGCATAATAAATTACCCCTAAGTTTAGTGATGTAAATCAACAACCGTTTGCTTTGGCCTGTGACTCTGTGACTCAGGAAGCTGACGAGAGCACTTTTATCTCAGGCTCTCTCACCTGGATGCAGTTAGCTTTTGGCTGGGACTGAAATCATCTGAAGCCCCGACTGGGTCGGACATGAAAGATGGCTCACTCGCGTGGCTGGCAGTTGCTGCAGGCAGTCGTCTGGGAGCTCAGTTAGGTCTGTCTCCTGAACCATTTACACACGATCTCCCCAGCAAGGTGGTCTCAGGGTTTTCACACTACTTCATTGGTGGCTGACTTCTGGCGGAGCCATGTTCCAAGAGAACCAGGAGGAAGCTGCAGCAACCTTTTATGACCCAGCCTCAAAAGTCGCATACCATCACTTCCTCTGGATTCTATGGGGCAAAACAGTCACAAATTCACCTAGATTCAAAAGCCAGAGACATAGAGGCCACCACTTAATGGGAAAAGTATCAAAGAATTTTGAGGCTGTGTTTTTAAAATCACCACAGCCACATTAGAAAACGGGTAAGCTATGACCTTACCTTTTATGAGACTTTTCATTTGATTTGGGGCATAACTATCTCTAGGTTACATTTTTTTACACTTTTTATTATAGAGAATTTTAAGCATATAAGAGCACGCAGGGACTTCCCTTGTGGTCCAGTGGTTAAGGTCCATGGTCTGGGAAGCTTCCACCCACCACAGAGCAACCAAGCCTGCGCACTGAACCTGCGTCCCTACAGCCTGTGCTCCACAACAAGAGAAGCTACGGCCACGAGGAGCCTGTACATCCCAATCAGAGAGTAGCTCCCGATGACCACAACTAGAAAGAGCCCAAATGCAGCAACAAAGACCCAGCGCAGCTAAAGAACAAACAAACAAAATCAAACCTGAAAGTAGAGCTGCCGCTTTTGTTCAGTCGCCAGCTCGAGTCTGACTCTTCATGACCCCATGGCCTGCAGCACGCCAGGACTCTCTGTCCCTCACCATCTCCCAGACTTTGCCCAAACTCATGTCCATTGAATCGGTGACACCATCCAACCATCTCATCCTCTGTTGCCCTCTTCTCCTTCTGCTTTCAGTCTTTCCAAACATCAGGGTCTTTTCCAATGAGTCAGATCTTTGCATCAAGTGGTCAAAGTATTGGAGCTTCAGCATCAGCCTTCCGAAGAGTATTCAGGGTTGATTCCCTCTAAGATTGACTGGTTTGGTCTTCTTGCAGTCCAAGGGACTCTCAAGAGTCTTCTCCAACATCACAGCTCAAAAGCATCAATTCTTCAGCACTCATTCTTCTTTATGGTCCAGCTCTCACATCTGTACATGACTACTGGAAAGATCATAGCCTTGACTACATGGACCTTTGTTGGCAAAGTGATATCTTTGCTTTTTAGCACACTATCAGGGTTTGTCATAACTTTCCAGTCAAGAAGCAATTGTCTTCTAATTTCAGGGTTGCATTAACAATCCAGTGATTTTAACATTTAACAACACAGAGCCCAAGAAGAGGAAATCTGTCACTCCTTCCACCTTTTCCACTTTCATTTGCCATGAAGAACTACCATATAACCCGGCAACCCCACTACTGGGCTTACACCCAGAGAAAAACATAACTCAAAAAGATATGTTCACCCCAGTGTTCAGTGCAGCACTGTTTACAATAGCCAAGACATGGAAGAAACCTAGACGTCCATAAACAGAGGAATGAATAAAGAAGATGTGGTCCCTGTATACAATGAAATATTACTCAGCCATAGAAAGAAATGAAATTGGATCATTTATAGAGACATGGATGGACCTAGAGAATGCCATACAGAGTGAAGCCAGAAAGAGAAAAACAAATATTGTGTATTGATGTACCTATGTGGAACCTAGAAAAATGGTATAGATGATCCTATTTGAAGAGCAGAAATAGAGAACAAATGTATGGACACCAGGGGAAGCAAAGAGTGGGGTGAACTGGAAGACTGGGTCTGACATGCATATACTGTTGACACGATGTGTAAAATAGGTAGGGGCCTCCTGGATGGCTCAGCGGTAAAGAATTCACCTGACAAGGCAGGAGACGAGAGTTCGATCCCTGGATCGGGAAGATCCCCTGGAGAAGGGAATGGCTACGCACCCCCGTATTCTTGCCTGGAGAATTCCAGGGACAGAGGAGCCTGGCAATCTACAGCCCGTGGGGTCACAAAGACTTGGACCCGACTGAGCGACTAACTTCACTTCACTTCACCTCATAAAATAGATAACTAACGAGAATCCACTGTATCGCTCAGGGAACTCTAATCAGTGCTCTGTGGTGACTTAAATGGGAAGAAAATCCAAAAAAGAAGGGATATATGTACACACAGAGATGATTCACTTTGTTTACAGTAGAAACTAACACAACATTGTAAAACAACTATATTCCAATAAAAATTTATTTAAAAAATACAAAATGTGGTATTTTATTTCAAAGATTCTTTCTCCACTTATTATCTGGGAGCTCCATAAAGAGGAATTTTTCCTTACCTGCATTTGGTTACCCAAGGATTCATTTAGCATAGGAAAAGCAGAATGGCAGAACAATGCTTGGTTCATTCCCTATGTTTTCCAGGATTTAAAGTAGTTAGTAGATTAGTAGATAAAATTCAAATAAGAATGTATTATGCCAAAACAAAGACCTTTAGAAGGTATACTGTATATGCATCAGTGGTTTTTTTGTTTTGTTTTTACATTTTAATGACATATAAAAATAAAATCTAGGAATTCTAAAATTGGCAGTGGTGTACGGCCCCAGAGAACTTTCTTCCTAGTCAAGCACACAAAGGAAGATTTTGGGACCACTCTGGAAAATTATGGAAGTGGCATGTACAAATATTTGAGAGACACTGTTGATTATATAAAGACGACATGCGTGCTCAATCGCTTCAGTCATGTCTGACTCTTTGTGACCTCATGGACTGTAGCCCACCAAGCCCCTCTGTCCATAGGATTCGCCAGGGAAGAATACTGGAGTGGGTTGCCATGCCCCCCTCCAGGGGATCTTCCTGACCCAGGGATCAAACCTACATCTCTTATGTCGACTGCATTGGCAGGTTTATCATTAGGGTCACCTGGGAATATTCATGAGGATGACAGGGGTATCAAAATGCTTGGGGTAATTTGGATAAGTTTATAGACGAATAGGCAAATGAAAAAACATGGCAGTTTTTAACAAAGGAAAAATTTGGATTGTGTGAAAAAGGAGGTATGGTTGTCAATACTACTTGGCTTGTCTGTCAACAACATTTGCTAGGTCATACTAACGTAAACACTGACTTTTAGTTCATTTCTCTTTTATTGGCCTTGCCACTCAGCTTTACGGAATCTCAGTTCCCTGACCAAAGATTGAACCCAGGTCGTGGCAGTGAAAATACCAAATCCTTATACTAGACCACCAGGGAACTTCCTATATCTTTGATATAACAAAAATTATGCAGATGACACCACTCTTATGGCAGAAAGTGAAGAAGAACTAAAGAGCCTCTTGATGAAAGTGAAAGAGGAGAGTGAAAAGGTTAGCTTACAGCTCAACATTCAGAAAACTATGATCATGGCATCCAGTCCCATCACTCCATGACAAATAGATGGGGAAACAGTGGCAGACTTTATTTTCTTCGGCTCCAAAATCACTGCAGATGGTGACTGAAACCATGAAATAAAAAGACACTTATTCCTTGAACGGAAAGTTATGACCAACCTAGACAGCATATTAAAAAGCAGAGACATTACTTTGCCAACAAAGGTCCATCTAGTCAAGACTATGGTTTTCCCAGTAGTCATGTATGGATGTAAGAGTTGGACTATAAAGAAAGCTGAGCACGGAAGAATTGATGCTTTTGAACTGTGGTGTTGGAGAAGACTTGAGAGTCCCTTGGACTGTAAGGAGATCCAACCAGTCCATCCTAAAGGAGATCAGTCCTGGGTGTTCATTGGAAGGACTGATGTTGAAGCTGCAACTCCAATACTTTGGCCACCTGATGTGAAGAGCTGACTCATTGGAAAAGACCCTGACGCTGGGAAAGATTGAAGGCAGGAGGAGAAGGGGATGACAGAAGATGAGATGGTTGAATGGCATCACCGACTCGATGGACATGAGTTTGAGTAAACTCTGGGAGTTGGTGATGGACAGGGAGGCCTGGCTTGCTGAAGTCTATGTGGTTGCAAAGAGTCAGACATGACTGAGAGACTGAACTGAACTGAACTGATTGATATGCTTGGGTTTCCCGTATGGGCCAATGGTAAAGAATCTGCGTGATAGGCAGTAGACACAGGTTCAGTCCCTGTGTCAGGAAGATCCCCTGGAGAAGGGCATGGCAATCCACTTCAGTATTTTTGCCTGGTGGGCTACAGTCCATGGGGTCAAAAAGAGTCAAACACAATGGAGCGCACTCACGCACACATACACCCAAACACATTGCATGTGTAAATATAGAAATTAACCTTAAAAAAAGGATATATTGTCCATGCAATATGAAAAATATAGAAAAAAGAGAGCTGCAAAGTAAAGCTTACTCTAAAGTCAGAAAAAAACACTCACAGAAATGTTTCAGTTTACATTTTACCTGTTGGTTTAACAATGATCTCTTTCATCCACTTATAGGGGCTTTCTTAAAAAATCAGAACTTTTTCTTTACTTCCAGTACATTCTCAATCATAATCACTAGCTTCCAAGTCCTTCACAGCTTATTTCAGGTCACTTTATCTTATCATCTCATTCCTAATTCTACACCTGATTTCAAGCTGAATCCTCTTCTGGAAATGGCCTATGAATCGACTTATCTCTCTGAACTGCCCCAATCCAGCATGGAGTAGTGGTTAAAGGCTTGGAGCTCTGGAATCCAGCAGACCCAGTTCCATCCCTGCTGGGCCACCTGGGGATTGGATGATCTTGGGGAAGTTACTCTGTTTGCCTCAGTTTCTCCGGTTCATAAGGATAGCATTAGTACCTATTCCACAAGTGCAGAGGTTAAAAAAGGCTTTCCAGGTGGCTCAGTGGTAAACAATTCACCTGCCAATGCAAGAGATGCCAGAGGCTTCGGTTCGATCCCCTGTTGTGGGTCAGGAAGATTCCGTGGAGAAGGACATGGCAAGCCAATATTCTTGCCTGGAGAATACCATGGACAGAAGAACCTGATGGGCTACAGTCTATGGTGTTGCAAAGAGTCAGACATGGCTGAGCAATTGAGCACCCACACATACAAAGCTTAAAAGAGAGCTCCCTGATGGCTCAGTGGTAAGGAATTCACGTGCCAATGCAAGAGATGCAGGTTCAGTCCCTGGTCGGGGAAGATCCCACAAGCCACGGAGTAACTAAGCCCATGTGCCACAACCATTGAGCCTGTGTCCTAGCGCCTTTGTTCTGCAATAAGAGAAGCAGCTACAAAGACAAGCCCACACACCACAAGGAAGAGTAGCCCCCAATCGTTGCAACTAGAGAAAGCTTGAACAGCAATGAAGACCCAGCATAGCCAAAAATAGATAAATAAAATTATTTTTTAAAAAGTAGAACTGCTTTGCCTTTGGGAAGCTTGAGCCTTTTTAAAAAAAAGTTAAAAGAGATAACATTTATAAATAGGGTAAGTCTTCCAGGTAAATATGAACTATTATTGTTAAAAAGCAGGCAGACGTGCCATCAGAGGCGTCTCTCCTAACTCTTATCTAAAAACACTAAATGGTGTTTCTATGCAGGGGATCTGGGATTCATTTACAGTCTAATTGGGAGAGACTAGCACGTGGTAGACACTGGAGGTAGAAGAGAAATAAGACATTACCCTGCTTTCAAGAGGCCTAAGACTAGAGGAGCAAGTGGACATACAATGCGGTTGTTGTTCTTCAGTTGCTAAGTTCAACTCTCCAGTGGACTGCAGCACGCCAGGCTCCTATATTCTGCACTGTCTCCCAGGGTTTGCTCAAATTCATGTCCTTTGAGTAGCTGATGCTAACTAACCATCTCATACTCTGCTGCCGCCTTATACTTTTGTCTTCAGTCTTTTCCAGCATCAGGGGCTTTTCCAGTGAGTCAACTCATCACATCAAATAGCCGAAGTTTTGGAGCCTCAGCTTCAGCATCAGTTCTTCCAGTAAAAATTCAGGGTTGAGTTCCTTTAGGATTGACTGGTTTGATCCCCTTGTTGTCCAAGGGACTCTCAAGAGTCTTCTCCAGCACCACAATTCGAGAGCATCCTGTGGTAAGTGATAGAATAAAGGTAGAACAGGCAAGATGTTCACCAAGACTGGTAGAGTGGGGCCACCACGATTCTCCATGTGGCAACAGTTGTCTTCTGCAAGAGCGTTGAGAAGGAGGTTGTGAACAGTCTAACATCCACTGACACAAATAGGAACTTTTTTTGTAAAGTAGATTTTTTGGCAAACTTTTTTGTCAAGTGGATTCAGACCTGGAATCTGTTAACACAGTGGCAGTGGTGATGGTTACCGTGATTGAACCTCTCAGTGGGTAAAGTCTGCTAAGCTCACACAGATTGCGTCAAATAGCTCCTTAGACTCATTCCAAACTCCGATGGATTCGTGGATGGTGATAACCCTGGGTTGGACTGACTGGGAGAGACATGAGTCGTCAAGGGGGTCTGATGGATACTAAAGGAATAAAGCAACCATGTAATAAAAAACCAAACTTACCCAAGAGAGGTCCAGTCCTTTGTCTTCAGCTATAGAGAGGTGTGAAACCTGGTGTGTTGCAGTCCGTGGGGTCACAAAGAGCTAGAAATGATGCATCAACTGAACAATAGAGAGTAATCTCCAGGCCCCTGGAATGTCCTACCTGACAGGAGTGTTTTTGTTCGCCTAGGGGCTTTGGTAATTGAATAGTTAATATTGCGATTTATGATGAGGGCTTTGGGTCACACCATATCAATTCTGAACTCCAGAAGGAGGCTAAAAGTTAGCCATGTAGGAACATTTGACCAAGCCCCAATAAAAACTGGACCTCAGTGGCTTGAGTAAGCTTTCCTTTTTGGCAAGTCTATGAGCATATTGTCACATCATGGCCGGGACTTCAGGATTCCACCCCTCCATGCAGAGAGGATGACCATGTAGAGAGGATGACCAATGACCTTCGAACCCCTCCTGACTCTTCCCTCACATCTCTTCCCTTGACTGATTTTAATAAAGCTGTAATTGGGTTTACCAGGTGGCTCAGTGGTAAAGAATCCACCTGCTGATGCAGGAGACACAGGCTCAATCCCTGATCCAGGAAGATCCCACAAGCCTCAGAGCAACTAAGGCCGTGTGCCACAACTGGTGAGCCTGTACTCTAGAGGCTGGGAGCCGCAACTAGTGAGGCCCGTGTGCCCTAGAGCTGTGGTCTGCAGCAAGAGAAGCCGCCGCAATGAGAAGCCCACACCCTGAAACTAGAGAGTAGTCCCGGCTCTCCACAGCTACAGAAAAGCCCGCAGAGCAATGAAAGCTCAGCACAGACATCGTATATTTAATATAAATATATAAAGCCATGAGGACAGCCCTTCCTGAGTTCTGCGACTTGTTCTAGCAAATTATACAAGTTGCCGTGATCTAAGGAACCTCTGATTTTGTAGCCAGCTAGTCTGAAGGGAGAGAGGTCCTGGGAATCCACATATTTACAGCTAACGCCTAAAGTGAGGACAGTCTTGTGGGGACTGCTCACTCGAAATGTACTGTTAGCTAATCTCATTGCAGTAACTGAACACTAGGGAGTTGCCAGGACAGGATGGATCATGTGGGAACTGAAAGTCCTTCCAGGTGAGTATCAGACCCTGCTTAACTCTGTAGGCTGGACTCTGGCCCTCTCCCCATACCTCTAACCACAGGGGGCCCATGTCAGTTTCAGCACCTCTTTCCCGCAACCCTGAGTCTCAGAGACCAATCTGCCCTGAGACTGCAGGGGTTTAAAGGGCTTCCTTAGTGGCTCAGATGGAAAAGAATCCACCTGCAATGCAGGAGACCTGGGTTCAATCCCTGAGGTAGGAAGATCCCTTGGAGGAGGGCATGGCAGCCCCCTCCAGTATTCTCACCTGGAGAGCCCCATGGACAGAGGAGACTGGAGGGCTGCAGTCCATGGGATCGCAAGGAGTCAGACACCACTGAGCGACTAATCACAGCCCAAAGAGCAACGACCCAGCTCTCAAGGACTCATCGCCACTGGCTGGGAGTGAGGGGAAGAATGGGATAGAGTTAAAGGCAAAGCTTTCAGCAACACACAGACCTGGCAGACCAGTCATGGCCTCCCTAAAAAGATGACAGTAAGGAAGGATGTGTTACAAGCGATTTCCTACAAAAGGGTGAGCACAGGTAACCACAGGCTACTGCCCAAGCAATAGCCTGGAATAGCTGTCCCAGACTCAAAGTCCCAAGGAGAGAAAATGGAAGGAGAGGATTCTGCAGAGACAACACAGCCAGATGAAACTACGTCTCCTTACTTTCCCCTTCTCTGTGGGGCTGTCCTGTATAGCGGGCCCCATCGTTTTTGGCACCAGGGACTGGTTTCATGAAGGACAACTTTTTTCGTGAATTGGGGGAGGGGGGATGGTTTCAGGATGATTCAAGCCCATTACATTTATTGTGCACTTAATGTCTATTGTTATTACATCAGCTCCACCTCAGATCATCAGGCATTAGATCCCAGAGGTTGGGGACCCCAGGTAAAACAGACCTAATCAGAGCCAGGGGGGCTGTTGCTGCAACTGATGCAGGTCGGCCTCTGGAGTGCAGAAGAGCAGAAAGTGGGTCTGGGGGGAAAGACAGAGATAGTCAGCACTGGGGATCAGGTCCTTGCTCTGTAACTACCAGCTGTGTGATCTTCAACAAGTCCCATGAGCTTAGTTCCTTCGATAAAACAGAAAGTGAGGGTGAAGGTGTTAGTCGCTCAGCCCTGTCCGACTCTTTGCAACCCCACGGGTTGTAGCCCACCAGGCCCCTCTGTCCATGAAATTCTCCAAGCAAGAATACTGGAGTGGGTAGCCATTCCCTTCTCCAGGGGATCTCCCCAAACCAGGGATCAAACCTGGGTGCCCAGCATTGCAGAAAGACTCTTTACCTTAACAAACAAGGATCACAAGGAGATGAGGCCCATGAAGTACTTGATGTGGCACTGTCTTCACAGGAGGAGGGACTCAGAATTTTCCAGACAGCAGTGTTATGATGACCAGCTCTAACAAACAGGCTTCTGATTTGTTTCTGAGAACCAGTTGCCCACCTCCCCGTATCCCAGGTGGATCACTGAATCTAGGTGATTTTCACTGTGCCAGCGGCCCTTTGTTATTTGCCTAATCCGAAGCCCTCTAGGAACGCCACCTTGCTGTGTACTTGTAGGTAACCATGGAAACCTGCTGCCTTCCTCGGGTGACTAAAAGACAGGTTGGTAACAGCCTGATGACGATGAGGGAGGGAGAGGCTGAGAACAAAGACTTTCAGGATCCAGGTAAACAACACCATGACTTGGGGGTTGAGTATTTTAATCCCTCTAGAGAGTGAGCACCCAGCTCTTCAACAGGGAACCCCTCTTTCAGGCCACAGTGTACATAAGATAGAGTGTGTCTAAAGTGCAAGGCAGGGCTGGAGGACTCCGTGCCATTCTGCCTGCTGCCTTGCGATGAGCCCTGCAGACCTTGCAGGCTCTGCGGGACCCATTTTGTTTGAAACATTCTCTTCAGCGCCACCGCCTCTGAGGCTTTGGTTCAGGAAACCAGGAAGCAGAATAGAACTGGTTTATAATTTTGGAGAAAGGAAGTATATTCATCTCCTCAGGCTGCTGTAATAAAGTAACACAAACCGTGTGGTTTCAGCAACAGCTATTTATTGTCTCACACTTCTGGAAGCTAGAAGTATGAGACCAAGGTGCTGGCAGCATCGGTCCCTTCGGAGAGCTGAGAGGAACATTCTGTTCCCTGCTGGTTTCTGGTTCTTTGCTGGTGATCTTTGGCATTCCTTGGCTTGTAGGAACGTCACCCTGATCTGTCTTCACCTTCACATGACCTTTGTGTGTGTGTGTGTCTCTGTGTCAAGCCATCTCTTTTTTAAAGGATGCCAGTCACGTTGAATTAGGGCCCACCTGGCAAGTGCATACATAGCTGATCAGTCGTATCCGACTCTGTGATCCTGTGGACTGTAGCCCACCAGGCTCCTCTGTTCATGGGATTTTTTCAGGCAAGAATACTGGAGTGGGCTGCCATTTTCCTCCTCTAAGGAGGGATTGAACCAGCGTCTCCTATATCTCCTAAATTGTAGGTGGATTCTTTACCCACTGAGCCATCAAGGAAGCCCACCTTAATGACCTTAATTAACTAACTCCATCTCCAAGGACTCTATTTCCAAATAAGATCACGTTCTGAGATACTGGAGCTTTGGACTTGGAGATATGAATTTTGAGGAGAGAACTCAACCCGTCAAAGGGGAGATGGGTGGGGGAAGGCCATCCCATGACCCATGACACCTGTCCTGATTCTTTAATAACGGCCCTTCTTGAATTTCCTCACTAATAGATTGCCTGTTAACAAGCCCTTGCTGTTCTGGGGTGTGCCTTTTGCCCCACAACTCTTAGCTTTGCCTGTCTACATGCTCCCTTTCAGTAAATCTAGTTCCATCTCCAGCTCTCACCGCTGAGCAGACATCTCTGTATTCCTATCTGCCCGTGCTTCTTCTGTTTGCTTGGAGATGGAAATGGTGATCCACTCCAGTATTCTTGCCTGGGAAATCCCATGAACAGATGAGCCTGGTGGGCTGCAGTCTATGGGGTCGCAAACAGTGGGAGACAACTGAGAGGCTAACACTTTCTGTTTGCCTGAGGGGACGTCCTCAGAGTTGAGCGTAGTCCTCTTAGAACAGCCTCACCTCGGGTGGAAGAATGTACAGATAAACAGTTATTGTGCAGCTTGGCAGACCTAAGCGTGTCTACTACTGCTCCCTTGTATGGATGCAAAATCACTGCAGAAGGTGACTGCAGCCACGAATTAAAAGACGCTTGCTCCTTGGAAGAAGAGCTATAACAAACCTAGTCAGTTCAGTTCGGTTCAGTCTTTTAGTCATGTCTAACTCTTTGTGACCCCATGGAATACAGCACGCCAGGCTTCCCTGCCCATCACCAACTCCCAGAGCTTGCTCAAACTCATGTCCATCGAGTCTGTGATGCCATCCAACCATCTCATCCTCTGTTGTCCCCTTGTCCTTCTGCCTTCGATCTTTCCCAGCATCAGGGGCAAACCTAGACAGTGTATTAAAAAGCAGAGACATCACTTTTCCAACAAAGGTGCGTATAGACAAAGTTATGGTTTTTCCAGTAGTCATGTAGGGTTGTGAGCGTTGGGCCACAAAGAAGGCTGAGCTTTTGAACTGTGGTGCTGGAGAAGACTCTTGAGAGTCTCTTGGACTGAAAGGAGATCCAACCAGCCCATCCTAAAGGAGATCAGTCCTGGGTGTTCATTGGAAGGACTGATGTTGAAGCTGAAACTCCAATACTGTGGCCACCTCATGCGAAGAGCTGACTCATTGGAAAGGATCTTAATGCTGGGGAAGATGGGAAGCAACAGGAGAGGGGGGTGGCAGAGGGTGAGATGGTTAGATAGCATCACCAACTCAATGGACATGAATTTGAGCAAACTACAGATAATAGTGCGAGGACAGAGGAGCCTAGTGTGCTGTAGTCCATGGGGTCACAAAAAGTCGGACATGACTTAGTGATGGAACAGCAACAAACTTGTGTTGACCGTCTGGTCCCACAAGGCTGGATTATGGCCCGTAAAAATTTCTGCAGAGCCTGAAAATGTAAGCATTCAACATGTTAACTATGGGGACCATGATGGCCATTTACAGACATTTTACTGCTTCCACAGAGTTCCTCGTTGATGACTAAGTAGTTTCAGGGTATGACAGATTAGAACTTCTCATTTTTTCTTGGCATTAAGTACCCGCATAAAATTACTGAAACTCTTGTGAAAATGCCGGTATTCTATGGGATATTTCTACACAGTAGTATAACTGAGTTATAACCATTGATCCAGAACAGGGCTATCAATTTGCAATCTACTTAGATATTTTAAGAGGGCTTCCCAGATGGTGCTAGTGGTAAAGAATCCACCAGCAAATTCAGTAGATGCAGGAGACTCGGGTTTGATCCCTGGGTTGGGAAGATCCCCTGGAGTATGAAATGGCAAACTGCTCTGGTATTCTTGCCTGGAAAATCCCATGGACAGAGGAGCCTGGCAGAGCTACAGTCCATGGGGCTGCAGAGAGTCCAACATGACTAAGCAAGTAAGTAGCAACAGCAGCAAATATTTTAAGTAGCTTTTCTGTAACGAGCAGGGGAAGGGTAACAGAGATCTCTTCCTTTCCCTCCATAGAGAGGAGGAATTCTGCGGGTTCCTGAGATTTCAACACTGGGCTAGAACTAGGCCCTCTGAGTGCTAACAATTATCCTACACGCTTCCTAACTTAGCTCAAAAATACCCACACTCTATGGAACAGGGTCAGGAGTACCATGATCATTTTGAAAAGATAATTTCCTCGGATGAGAAGTGAACCACTTAAGTAGTCATTATGTGCATCCCCTCCTCCCCCACCCAAAGCCAAAGTGTGATTTGATGTATTTTAGGAACTGAAGTTCAAACTGTGAATTTCCTGTGTAGAAAAAAAAAAAACCAACCTGTCAGAAAGCACTTAGGGAAAGGCAGAGCAGACAGATTAAACGGGTTCGAAGATCGGCCCTTGGACTCCTTTTCTGTTTCCCCTGACGATGTCATCCCGACTCCAGCTTGTGATGGAGGTCGCTCCCTTTCTGTGTCTGGGCCTTGCTCAGCCTCTGGGGGCTGTGTTCCCCATCCCTGGTGGCCTCTGGAAGGTTTGCCTGCAGCATCGTGGACGCAACAGGTCTCAGGGGGAAGGGACCATCTCTATTGTCTCCCAGTCAACCCTGCCTCTTCACTTCTTCTTCTTGCAATCTCTTTTTCCTCAATGCTACTGCCATCCTGCTGGATATTTGGGCTTGAAGCTGCTACGTCAATTGTTCCTAGCCTTTTTTGAAGTCTCAGACACCTTTGAGATTGGACTGAAGTTATGGACATTCTCCTCCAGAAAAAGAAATCTGTAGCTATTCCCACAATTATGAACTCAAGATTTCAGGGGTACTTTAGGTTCACATTTTCATGAGTCCTTTAGGCTCCCCTATTCAAGCAATCTTTATTTTTCTCTCTTATTTTCTTATAAAAACTGCTCAAAAACCTTTAGTGACTCCCAACTGTCAATAAAATAGAAAATGTCCATATTCCCTCGCCTGGCACTTAGAACATACCATGATCCAGTTGTAGCCCATCTTTCTAAAATAACAGGTTAATGTAGGTAATTTCCTGACAGTTCAGTGGTTGGGACTTGGGGCTTTCACTGCTAGGACCTGGGATTCAGTCCCTGGTTGGGGCACTGAGATCCCACAAGCCATATTCTTTGGTATGGCAAAAAAACTGAAAAATAAAATAATAGGGTCATGCAGGCAAAGCACAGTACTTGGCACACAGTCAGCACTCTGGAAGTGTTGGCTGTTATTAGTATTGCTATTATTATTATTCTTTCTTTCTGTCCAACTAATCTCTCCCTTCTCCCTTCACCCTTGGTGTCTTGGCTTTCATTCCTTCTTTATCTTTTTATTCTCTCCCTACCAGCCATTTACTCCCCCTGTCCCTAAACCCTCTGGCCTTCTCAGATCACAATTCCCTTAACTCATGCCCTCATCCTATAAGAAATTCAATCTCTTCCTCAATATTTCTGAATTAACCCAGGGCTATTTTCCCTTCTTGCATTTGAGGCTTATCACCTCCTGCCCAATGCCCTGTCCTGACTTTTTCTCTCCAGGCTCTGGCTCTTGCACGGCTGTGGCCACTCCCCACACCTCATCACCTCCAGTTTGCACACAGCCCCTCTTCTTCACATCCCCACTAACCCATGTTAATTGCATAGAACCCAGCAGCCAGGGCTATCTTTCTAAAACATCAGTCAGTTCATGTCACGTGTGTAAACAAAAACTCTTTTAACAACTTTCCTTCATACCTAGAAGGAAATCCAGACCCTTCCCTCAGCCAGCAAAGCCAGCCCTCATTTTATACCCACAGGCAGATCTAGGTTTTGTGCAGCTTGAAACTTCTGCAGCAGAAACCAACACAGTTCTGTAAAGCAATTATCCTTCAATTAAATAAATTTAAAATTAAAAAAAGAATCTTATACAATTTATTTGGGTTTGGGGGAGTAGACTCTTTAGGAAAAAATATAATATCACAAATAAAATATTGAATTGAAAGCACATGATCAATATGTGCACTGATTCACAGTTACTGAAAAATATGTATATTATTATGAACCTTATAAAAATTAGTTTCAGCTCTGCCTCATTATCACAAATTAATGAACACTATTGTATATTCTAATTGTTCTTGCCAGATAATCAATAAATAACTTATATTAGATCTATACCATTTTGATCTGAACGTAAATGTCTTTGCTAATCCATTTCACATAATGCATTCAAAAAGTTGGATCTCTTTTGCAAAAAATTAAATTGAAAATGAACAGTTATTTAGAATCTGAATGGAAGCTACAATAAATTTCAATCTAATCAATGCAAAGGCTTACAAATATTATAAATATCACTGAGTTCAGAAAAATAACAGTATAATATTTTTATAATTAATTGATTAACACAACTATAATACTTTTTCTACATTTTGGGGCTACTAATTCTTTGTCCCTTCAAAAGACAACACATTTTAATATCATCTGATATTTCATTTCCGAAAGAGAGAGTAGAAAGATAATTCATTCCTCCTCCAGCATAATTGCTCAAAATTTGTTTTTTATCATCATTTAAAAGAGCTTCTTTCAGCTTCACACTCATTATTATGTAAATTTTAGGACTGATGTCAAATGTAGCAGATGATCTGTAAGATTTCAGGGTATGTTATGTTTTCTTTTTAAAAATTAATCTTAAGTATTCTTTGATTTGGGGCTTCCCAGGTAGCACCAGTGGTAAAGAGCCCGCCTGCAAATTCAGGAGACATAAGAGACGTAGGTTCAATCCCTGGGTCAGGAAGATTCCTCTGGAGGAGGGCATGGCAATATATTTCCGTACTCTTGCCTGGAGAATCCCATAAACAGAAGAGCCTGGCAGTTCATAGGGTCGTACAGAGTCAGACACGACTGAAGCAACCTAGCATGCACGCACATTCTTCAATTTGACAATAACTGTTTAACCTGTTTGTTGTTGAAATCCTTATTTTAATGGTAAATTCTGAGAATTACAACACTCGCATTGACATCAGTATTTCACACCAACTCAGCAAGAACTGAAAATCTTTGGTTCTTGCAATACCCTCGTTTTCATCAACTGGATTATCAGACAATTTAGGAGTGTATTTATAACTTCTATTCAAGTTTTGTCTCTTCATCCTAATACACAGTATTTTCTGTAGAATCTCTCCTTTTTGTTGCTTTCTACTTCACTTCTCAGAGTATTTACTACTGAATTATCTTCATATTCTACTAATTTTCACTCTGGATTTTTCCCCCCCCAGTCTTTTGGTAACTAAATGTAAAAGTTTTCAAAAGAAGATGCCTTTCATATCCACATCAGAGGTCTGTAACTTCTCTCTAATTTATTGTAATGTTACAAAATGTCATTCCATTGACCTCATGGTAAATCAACCTCGGATTACAGGGTCTGCTCCTCAGCCTCTGCCTCATCATGCTCCAGCCACTTGGCCATTTGCTTCTCTGAACGAGCCCACCCTGTTCCTACCTCAGGGCCTTTGCACTAGCTGAAATCTCTCTCTTAGAACGCTCTTCCTGCTGATCATCACTTGCCTGATGTTTCTTTGTCATTCAGACCTCAGCAGAAAGTCATCTCCTCAAAGAAATCTCTGGCCACCCTGTGTTAAGTAGCCACCAATGTTGTCTATGGTATCAACCTACATTAAAGTTTTACAAATTGCTAAATAAATACAAAGTGTATTCTCTCATGAATCCAGCAAGGTAGGTATACTATCTTCTTTACAAAGGTCACTAAACAGAGGTCACCTCATGGAGCTGGGATTTAAACCCAGTCTGGTCTATTTCCAGAGTCCTAGTGTTTGGGGGTTTTTCGACTATGTAACCACTATGTCTATTCAAGAATAAAGATTTTAAAAGAAAGCAGTCTTATAAATGGATATTTTATTTGATTATTTTACTTTTTCTTATTTATTTATTTATTATTTTATTTTATTTATTTTATTTTTTTTTTAATTTTTCAGTGGGTTTTGTCATACATTGATATGAATCAGCCATAGAGTTACACGTATTCCCCATCCCGGTCTACTTTTTCTTGATCAATCTAGAAAGGTTAAAAATACATAAAGCCATAACATGTGCAGCTTTCAAAGAATTTTCCCAGATAATCAACTATGAAATTTGGCCTATCTCATGATTCTCTATCCTCCCCCAACCAAACCCCATTTAAGAACTCGTAGCAATGGTTTAAATGTTGAACAGAAATTCCTATCACTTAGTTATTAGAATGGATTCTCTGGTACACTACCTACTTGGTGGCTCAGTGGTAAAGAACCTGCCTTCAAATGCAGGTGACATAAGAGATGTGGGTTCGATCTCTGGGTTGGGAAGGTCCCTTAGAGGAGGGCATGGCAACCCACTCCAGTATTCGTGCCTGGAGAATCCCATGGACAGAGGAGCCTGGCGGGCTACAGTCCATGGGGTCACAAAGAGTCAGACACGACTGTAGTGACTTAGCATGCGCTGCCTACCTAGATTCCTTCTTTCATGACTGAGCACTCAATTTCCTACCTGCTGGGAGAGTTGACTAACAGCTCTCAGAAGAATCTCTCTCCAAGAATTGCCCACCTGTCTTGTCCAGGATCGTGCCCCTATCCCTGGGGGCAGACACTTCTAGTGACTGGCCAACGATGGGCGGTGGGGGCCAGATGGGGAGCGGTAATGAGGGGTGGGAGGGCTCCCAAGTCTTTATTTAGGTGTTCAGTGAGCAGAACTAGGGGGGAATGGGCTCCAGGTTTCAAAAGAGCTAAAGATTCCAGAACAGCTCAAACCCTTCTCCCTCCAGTGGTCCCACCAGCAGCTGCAGGCATTCCAGCCCTGTTGCTCAGCCTCCCCAACAAAAGATACGGCATGTCTGAGGGTGTGGGGGTGACTACCAAGACTGAAAGAGAGAAAGAGGACCCACTGACTCCACACTGCCGGGTGATGTTGGCCGAAGTTGTTTACCTTCACCTCTAACTGGAAAAACTGAAGTTGCAGGCAGAGGTATTTTATGACTCAGGGCTACGTGCCAGGAACAGTACCATTTAGCCATTACGATGAGAAATAGCTGCATTTTACAAGATGTTTTAGGTTTTGTTTTATTGTGACTTTCCTACTAAAAGCCAGTCACTGTGCATGCATTGTTTCATCTAATCTTCACAATAGCCCTTTGACACCAGGGTCATATTAAGTGATTAAAAAACTAAAGTTTAGAAAGACTAAGGAATTGCCTCTGGGACTCAAAGCTAGTAAATAAAAGAAACATTTAGTAAGTGGAAGCTAGTTACATCAGGAATTCGCTTGCCTACTGCTCTCTGCTGACTCCCTGTGAAGCTATAGCCCACCATAATCCTTGTCCAAGGAGCCTGTATGGTGAGCTTAAAAAGATCCAGTGACTATCTTTCTATCCGCAGCACCTCGCCTAGTGTTTTGTACATGGAAATGGAATTGAATTAAAAGGCGCTGAGAGATTTCTGTAACACGAGATGTCAACGTGATAGACCACAAACATACTGAAAAAGGCAGCACTGACTTGTTTTCCACACCTTGGAAAAGAACTGAAGTCCCATCCTAATTTATCAGACCTTTCTGTTTCCTGCAACAAAGCAGAATTCACAAAATCAAGATTCCAAGGTGATGTGTTTTCCTCCGGCTAAAAGTACAAATGAGTCAGACGCTGTCATTGCTGCTTGAGACAAATGGTTAGGTGGGCTTCCCAGCCTGCGTGAACACTAGGATCGTGCACCCTTCTGAGCAGCTCCCATGCTGCGCAGGGGGTGGCGGCAGGTCTCGGCTACCTGCTTTGGCTCCTCACTGTATCTCCAGATGCTGACCCAGTGCCTGGCACAGTGGGAGAGTTCAGGGTGAATCTGTACTGAAGGTCAATACAATGTTCAAGGGACGTCTCCGGGTACTGGGTGGGGGAAGAAGAATTAACCTTTATTGAACCCCCATGGAGCACCATGCTAAGTGCTGGGCTTGCAAAGCCAGATTGAAGACAGTTACAAAATGCAAATGTGCAAAATGAAAATCGATTCAGGGGACAAGACAAAGGCATACTCAGTGATGATTTGATGCTGCGTGTTTGGTGAGGATGGCAAGAGATGCTGTGAGAACAAAGACTCATTTAGATCTCATGCACTTATTTCAATCTCTCTTTTTTCTTTTAGTCTAAAACATTTTTGGAAAGTATTTATTTTTGGCTCTACTGTGTCTCTGTTGCAGCGTGTCGGCTTCTCTCTAGTTGCGGTTCTCGAGCTTCTCAATGCAGTGGCTTCTCTTGTGGAGCGCAGGCACATTCGGGCTGCGATGGTTGTGGCCTGCCATCTCAGTTGCCCCGAGGCGTGTGGGATCTTCCTGAATCAGGATCGAACCTGTGTCTCTCGTGTTGGCAGGAGGAGTCTTAACCACTGGACCACCAAGGAAGGCTTAGCCTGAAATATTTCAAAATACCACCTGTTTGGGAATCCCCTGGCAGTCCGGTGGTTAGAACTCAGTACTTTCATTGCTGTAGCCCAGGTTGAGTCCCTGGTTGGGGAACTAAGTAAGATCTCACCAAATGCAGAGTGTGGCCAAAAAAAATGTACCTGTGAACCGTCCTGAGGTAATATAATTCACATGCCATAACTTTGATTCACCCATTGAAGCACAATTCAGTAGTCTTTGGTATATTGATAGGGATATGCAACCATCACCACAATCAATTTTAGAACAGTTTCATGACTCTAAAAAGAAACCCCATATCCATTAGCAGTCACTCCCCATTTTCCTCCATCTCTCCCAGCCCTAGGCAACCTAATCTGCTTATCTATTTTCCTATTCTTTTTTTTTTTTTTTTTTTGAAGTTTTGAAAACTTTTATTTTATATACAAACAGCTAGTATTATTTCCGCCTAAAGTTGATGTGCTGGATGAGCCATCTAAGGAAGTTCAGTTAGTCCAACTTAATGAAGCCGATGTCCTTAGCATACTGGCGGAAACACTGGCGGCACATATTGAGGCCGTATTTCCGGATCAGACCATGCCGGTTTGAGCAGACCCGGCAAGAGCGAGAACCCTGGCCGAATTTTCTCAGATGGCTCCAGTAGAGCTGCTGGTGACCCATGTCGCTTTCTCGGCTGCAACGAGGTAAAAGGAACGAGAAAGCGTACGCATGCGCTCTTCAAAATTTTAGAACAGTTTACCCAGAAGGCAGTGCTGACAAATGGTCCTATTTTCCTATTCTTAGGAGCAGAATTGCTGAGTTATATGGTAATTCTATGTTTCTGAATTTTTTAAAGCAGCTTTATTGAGATGTAATTAACATGCCACAAAATTTACGCTCTTAAAATGTACAAGTCAGTGGTTTTTAGTATATTCACAAAGTTGTGTCACCACTAGTATCTAATTCTAGAACATTTTTATCACCTCTCCTTCCAAAATCTTATATTCCTTAGCAGTCATTCCCCATATCCTCCTCCTCCAGACCCTGGCAACCATTCATCTGCTGTCTGACTCTGTGGATTTGCCTGTTTGGGAAATTTCACATAAATGGAGTCATAGAATATGTGGCTTTTGTCTCTGGTTTCTTTCACTTAGTATAATGTTTGCAAGGTGCATCCTTGCATGTGGATAATCTCCTTTTTGTAGCTAAGGAAGCCAAGACTCTGGGAAGCTAAATCATTTGCTCAAGGCCACGTAAGTGACAAGCAGCAGGACAGTTAGGGTGGCCAACCATTCCAGTTCGCCCAGGACTGTCCCTATTTTAGCCTCGATTGTCTCCTGTCTCCGGAAATCCCTTAGTCTTGAGCAACCTAGAACAGTTGGTTGCCCTAGAAGGATTCAGCCTAATTTGCCTGTGATACAACTGAAATGGCTCTAAGTGATAAAGATGTCCAATATCCTTCAAGTGGAAGGACACCAGCATCTCCTAAGATAATATAGAAAACTCAGACATTATCTCAATATCACTTAAATCAATCTCTATTCTCCTTTCACTTATTTAAGTCTCTTAAAAAAGATGTTTATTTGGCTGTGGCAGCGCTTAGTTGCATCACAGGGCTCTTCAATCTTCATTGCAGCCTGTAAGGTCTTTCTAGTTTCCTGACCAGGGACAGAACCTGCCCCCCCTGCACGGGGAGCACAGAGTCCTAACCACTGGACTTCCAGGGAAGTCCTCTCTCTCCCTCTCTCTCTTTTTTTTTTCATTTTGAAAAGTTTTAAGTTTCCAATTAAGTTGAAAGAAAGAATAGTTCAATAAACTTCCTAAATTCTTTACACGCATGCATGCTAAGTCGCTTCAGTAGTGTTCAACTCTGTCTAACTCTATGGACTGTAGCCCACCAGACTCCTCTGTCCATGGGGTTCTCTAGGCAAGAATACTGGAGCGGGTTGCCACACCCACTTCCAAGGGAATCTTCCCGACTCAGGGATCGAACCTGCGTCTCTTACGTCTCCAGCATTGGTAGGACAGTTCTTTAACACTAGTGCCACCTGGGAAGTCCAAATCCTTTACATAGATTTACCAGTTATTAACATCTTGCCACATTTGCCTCTGCACGCAGAAACACACGCACACACCGTATTTCGTTAAAAAGTAGGATGCAGCTATTGTGACACTTTATCCTTAAATATCTCAATATGTGTCTCCTAGAAAAAGAATATTCTACCAAATAACCATAGTACCCCTACTATCACACATAAAATAATTAACATTAATTCAATAATGTACTTTAATATTCTATCTATATTCAGATTTCTCCAATGGTCTTTGAAATTTCTTTTATAGCCAAATTTGCCCCTTCAATCCAGAATCTAAGCAAAGTTTGCTGTGTGTGCTCAGCTGCTAAGTCATGTCAGATTCTTTGTGACCCCACGGACTGTAGCCCACCAGGCTCCACTGTCCATGGGATTTCCCAGGTAAGAACAGGGGCGTGGGTTGCATGCTCTCCTCCAGAGGATATTCCTGACCCAGGAATCGAACACACATCTCCCATGTCTCTTGCATTACGGGAGGATTCTTTACCACTGAGCCACCAGAGAGGCCATACACACCGCAACTGGTCATCTCCTCAGTTTCCCTTAGTATAGAAAAGCCCCCACCTTTTGGGTTTTCCATGACATTGAACGTTTTAAAGAATCCCAGCCAGTTGTCTTACAGATTTTTCTGAATTCTGAATTTGCCTAACTGCTACCTTATGTTTAGATTCAGGTTAAACATTCCAGAAAGAATTCTGCATAGAGGGTACTGGGTACCTCTTAGTGCACAAGATAAGAAGGCTATCTATTGTCTTGTCATTGGTGATGTCAAGTTTTAGCTCTTGGTTGAGATGGTGTTTGACCAATCTTTCCATGGTGAAGATATATTTTCCTCTTGAAATTATTAATTAATGTAGAGAATGCTACTTTGAAATCATATGATTATCTTGCTCCCCAACATTCCTTCACTCAAAGGCTTTAGCATTCATTAATGATCCTACCCTGAGCCAATACTGGCAATTGCAACTCTCATTCTATCATTTATCTACATTTATTAGCTGACAAGCTTGTGAATCACTATGGACTCACAATTTTCTTTTTATTTTTCTGATGATGTGTTACAATCTATACCATCATTCTTTTTTTTTTTTTTTCCAGTGCTGAAATTGTCCAAAACTTGGCAACTGGGAGCTTTTAAAAAACAAAATTTGAGAGATCTTTATAATAACCTAATGTATAGGTCACAAAATCTGATAGCTTTAGGGGCCATGAAACTTTAAAATGTTTAGAATATACTCATATATTTTTAACTTCTTTTGGGATAGATTGTTAACATAAAATATTTGCTACCTAACTAGTTCAAAAAGAATCTGTCAACAGTACCTTTGATTTTCTTAGAAGCTGTATTGTGGAACATTTTCTTTGAAGTTGATGTTGATGTATTATAATAGGACTTCCTAAGAAAACCAATAAATTTTGATCTTTACACATTATTTGGGTTTGTAGCAAGATTTTGAATGTCCTTAGCCCAACTCTTTAAAGCGGCACAGGAAGAGTTGGAGAATTGATACGACTACATTGGATGCCAGAAATTTCATTTCCTGAGCAATTAGAAGCAGCCTCTAAATAGCGCCAAATAGATGGGATTGGGTTGGGTTGCAAGAAATAGAAAACCAGGTAATAATGGCTTTGCCTCTCAGGGAATTATTTTTCCCCCCCCTCATGTAATAAGAAACCCAAAGGTGGTAAGTTATGAGCTAGTGAAACTGGGGCTTCCCTGGTGGTCCAGTGTTTAGGACCCTGAGCTTCCACTGCAGGGAAACTAAGATCCCGAACACTCCTCTGTGAAGCCAAAACAACAGCAACAGACGGCTAGTGCTAGCTGCTCGGTGATATCATTAAACCTTCCTTTTTCTTTACACTCCACCATTCTGTCTCTTGCTTTTGTCCCCATGGTTTTGAAATGCTGCGGAACTGCTAAGGTATTGTGTCTATGTTCCGGGTTAGGAAGAAAAGAGAAGGGATATGAGGTCAGACTGAATCAGTGCCTGTTAGGAAATATTCTTTGAAGCCCCCGGCAGGTACTTGGGTTTATATCTGGTTGGTCAGAATTGGGACATATGGCCCCCTTACCAGCAAGGGAGTCTATAGTAGGAGAAAGAAGCTATAAAGAGCTTCAGTAACCAATGCATGGGCTTCCCAAGTGGCGCTAGTGGTAAAGTACCCACCTGCCAATGCAGGAGATGTGGGTTTGATCCCCGGGTCGGGAAGATCCCCTGGAGAAGGGCATGGCAACCCACTACAATATTCTTGCCTGGAGAATCCCATGAACAAAGAAGTCAGACAGGCTACAGTACATAGGGTCACAAAGAGTTGGACACAACTGAAGTGAGTACGCACACACGCACAACAAATACCCAGTAACTACAGCCATACAAATAACTAGGCATCTTTAGTTGATAGTTCATAAACATGAAAGAGTCAGACACGACTGAGTGACTAATCACTTTCAAACTTACATCAGAAGAAATTAACATGGACATAATGCCTCCTATTCATAAAGCAAAAAAAATTTTGAGCATCTTCTATTTACTATTATCTCATTGAGAATAAAAGGATGAAAGTGATATATTGCTTCGTTTGTCCTCTTTAGAACACGCTTATGAAAGTTCCAAGTAGTAAAGCCTAGGACTCAGGAAACAAACAGGTGGGTTCAGTTTTATGTTGTCTCTTTACAACAGATTCAAATGCCAACAAACAACCATTTAATCACTTTATTGAGATAAGTGCCTCAGTCAATGGTTTCCTGTATAAATAGCTCTCTTTGTGAAAAAATTTTCCTACATTAAATTCATATGCAGACAGCCTTGCCAAACTAACTTCAGTAGCTAGAATTATTTCCAATGTTTATAGGAACTTGTTTATGTTTACTGGGCTTCCCTTATAGCTCAGTTGGTAAAGAATCAGCCTGCAATGCAGTTTGACTCCTGGGTTGGGATGATCCCCTGGAGAAGGGAAAGGCTACCCACTCCAGTATTCTGGCCTGGAGAATTCCATGGACTCTGTAGTCCATGGGGTCGCAAAAAGTCGGACACCACTGAGCTACTTTCGTGACTCAGATGGTAAAGCGTCTGCCTGCAATGTGGGAGACCTGGGTTTGATCCCTGGGCCGGGAAGATCCCCTGGAGAAAGAAATGGCAACCCATTCCAGTACTCTTGCCTGGAAAATTTCATGGACGGAGAAGCCTGGTAGGTTCCAGTCCATGGCATCACAAAGAGTCAGACATGTCTGAGCAACATCACTTTGTTTGTGTTTACAGAATAGTTATGATCATTTGTATTCTACTAAATGATAATAGAGACCTATGTGGAGCATCTCATAAGAATATCTTTAAAATCATATTGATAACACCCTAAACCCTGGTCTTAGAAAGTAAAGCATAAGCAAGTCAGACTCCTTAAAGAAAACTGTTGTGATTTCCTTGGTGGTCCAGTGGTTAAGACTTTGCCCTGTAATGCAGGGGGCGCAGGTTTGATCCCTGATCAGGAAACTAAGATGCCACACGGTGCAACCAAAAGACTTTAAGAAAAAGAAAAGAAAGAAAACTGTTGCCTTAGGCTACAAGTTCTCAGATATTCTAGATCAAGGATTGGCAGACTATGGACTAAAGGCCAACTGCTGCCTGTTGTCAATAAAGCTTTTGTTGTTGTTTTTTTAAGAACAACCACACCCATTTGTTTTATACAGTCTAAGGCTGCTTTGTGACTGTAACTGGCAGAGTTGAATAATTTTGTGGGAGACCATATAGCCCTCAAAGTCTAAAATATTTATTCTCTAGCCCCTTACAGAAAAAGTTTTATTTATCATTACTTAGCACATATTAAGTGTTCAACAAATGCTTCTTGATTTATTGAATGAATACATTCAAGACTTTTCAGCTGGATCTGAAAAATTAACAGATGAACAAAGTCTAAAAACAAAGCATTTTATACTTCCCCAATTTATCTGGTATTTGCTTGTTTGATGGTAGTTTGCTATTGTTGACAAAAGACCACATGCCTTGACAGCATCATGTTAGTGCTTTGAGATTCCAGAATGCAGATTTCTCTGGGTCCAGCTTTTCAAAGTGTTGGTCTTTGGGCTAAATATGTCTCACCAACATGTTTTATTTGGCCCACACAATGCTGCTGTTTGCTTTCAAAGCAGCATTAGCTGCCAACATTTAAAATAAGGGGACTTGACATAATAATTCAAATTTCCAGCTTCTCTTTAAAATTTGAAAGATCGGGCAATACAGGTACACATTTTGGCTAGGGCCACAACCTCTTGCGGCTGAGTAGCTGTTCCCTTCTTGGATGGGGTAAGTGCCGTCCAATTACCACAATCCCCACTGTTCCTTATAGCCTGACCCCCAGGCTGGCACCATCCAGGTACTTCATCTACCTGGCCCTTCTGCAACATTTGCATCTAGGATCCTTACTCCAGAGGAGTATCATTTGCTACAAGGTTCCCTGAATTACAACACTAGCTATACATTTACTTCATTTTCCTGGCTTGAAAACAGACTGGTGCATCTGAAGACAAAACAGGAAAGAACAGCAATGCTCTTAAGCCCATTACCTTCATTCCAACTAGAAGGCAGCTTCCTTCTCCCACTCCCCCTTTCGTTTTTCAAACTAGCCTGAAGACTCAACCTGCTTTCCCTTCAGCTCTTGGGCTCCATCCACCCTCTCCATCTCCTGGAGCTGTTTACCTCAAACCCTGGAGGGCAGTCTCCCCAGTTCCCTGCTTCCTCCCTGCCCTGGAAAACAAGCACCTTGGCCTTTTTTTGTTTTTAGAGTTTTACTGCTAATCACTATAGGGAAACACAGGAAATAACAACAAGGAGGAAATTACAAAGCTTAAAAAGCCCTCACAGTTCTTACAGTCATAGTTCTTGATTCCCTGAATGAGGTGGCACCTGGAAGTACTCTATTTTTATTCTCTCTTCTTACACTCTCATAGATGAAGGATTGTAAGGGCCTAAAGACTACAGCAAACAAATGGTTTACTTTCCTGATGTTTGAAGGCAGGAGGAGAAGGGGATGACAGAGGATGAGATGGTTGGGTGGCATCACCGACTCAATGGACATGAGTCTGAGTAAGCTCCGGGAGTTGGTGATGGACAGGGAGGCCTGACGTGCTGCAGTCCATGGGGTCGCAAAGAGTCGGACACGACTGAGCCACTGAACTGAACTGAAACAAATGGTGCTGAGGTATCACCTTGATAGCAGCTGAACCGTTAGGTGGCAGCACAGGGCATATCTTTCCAGTCTCCCCACAACAGGCTGGCAGATGCGAGGCACCCAGTTGTAGGATGGGACAACTTAGCGCCATATCAGGGCAAGCCTCTGGGCTGAGATCAGGCAGCAGTTAAGAGCCAGGAGGCGCCCAGTCACGCTGTGCTCCCAAGGAGCCAGGTGTGGAATTTTTGTCTCCTTTTGTTGCCTTCCCCTGACATGTTGATTAGAATCACACACTTTAAGAAATGGTAAGATTCTTCCTGGCTTCCCAGGTGGTGCTAGTGGTAAAGAACCCACCTGCCAATGCAGGAGACATAAGAGATGCAGAGATGCAGGTTCGATCCCTGTGTCGGGAAGATCCCCTGGAGAAGGGCACAGCAACCCACTCCAGGATTCGTACCTGGAGAATCCCATGGAGAGAGGAGCCTGGCGGGGGAATGCAGTCCACAGCGCTGCAAAGAGTCAGACACTGAAGCAGCTTAGCAGCAGCAGCAAGAATCTTCCAGACCAACATCTTGATTTTATGACAAGTAAATCGAGGTCTCAAGAGATTTGACTTGTCCTAGCTGTCTTTGCAGTTTCAGTGGTGTCAGCTTATCCTTCTGATCTGTCCCTCTGGTTAAAAAGCATTTATTGAGGTCTGCTTAGAAATAAAGACTGATTTTCCTCATTTCAAAGGTGAAATGAAAAGGGGCATTTTTGCCTCTAACAGAGCAAGACTTTATATAGGAAACAGAGACTTACTGGATACAGGTAAACACAAGTGAGCTTTGTTTCTGCTTCTGCTGACCTAAGCCATCAGGGAGAAAAGTGAGGGCCCCTATTCCAGAAGGGGAGTTGCAGTTCTCAGCACTCTGGGCGGGCTGGCATGTGCTCCCTTCCATGGGGCCAGATAGCGTCACTGTGACTTTTATCAAGAGTGGCCTAGGGAGACTTTTCTGCCAGTTCAGTGGTTAACACTTCACCTTCCAATGCAGGGGGTGTGGGTTCGATTCCTGATGGGGTAGCTAAGATCCCACATGCCAAAAAACCAAAACATAAAACAGAAACAGTGTTGTAACAAATTTAATAAAGACATTAAAACATGATCCACATTAAAAAAAAAAAAAAAAAAAAAAGTGGCCTAGGGACTTCCCTGGTGGTCCAGGGGCTAAGAAGCCACACTCCCAGCGAAGGGGGCCCAGGTTCAATCCGTGGTCAGGGAACTAGATCCCGAAAGCCACAACTAAGAGTTTGCATCCGGCAACCGAAGAGCCGGTATGCTGCAATAAGACCTAGTGCAGCGAAACTTACTAAGTAAATATTTTTTTAAAAAGGGATTTTGCTTAAATGAAAAAAAGAGTGGCCTAGCATGGCAGGGCTGGGCCATGTACACGCAATGCTCAGCAATGCTCTCAAATTACTTCAGTAAAACTACCCATATTCCTAGAGTTTAAACACAAATCCAAACTGCACTGTAATAAAAGCATGTCCTCAGGCTCTAATTGGTTTAGAGAACAGCTTAGTGATCAAAGGATAAGGCCTTATTGGGAGGTAACTTTTGCTTGAAGGGGTCAGGCCTCAGTAAAGGAATTTTCCCAGAACTACACCTAATAGAAAGTTGAACTTGTTTATTTTGAAACACCTTACTGAGTGTTATAGGGCCTTGCCACTCAAACTGTGGTCTTCCAACCAGTGGCAACACCTGGAAAAATGGTTGAAAACAGAGACTATCAGGTCCAACCCATTCCTGCTGAATTAGCATCTCCATTTTAGCAAGATCCCCTGTTGATTCCCATGAGTGTTCAGGGGTGAAAGGGGCAGCTTTAGAGCGTTCTAGAAGAAAGACCAAAACCACTAATACCCTAATAGTCTCTACCTCAAGGAGCTTATGGATGGGTGTAAGAGCTCAAACCACACATATGAAAAATGTCATGAAAATGACCATTTACGAATGTGTTATTAACACCATATGGGCTGCCCTGAGACACACAGGACACGTGTTGAGAGGGTGCAAGACAATGATTGCCTTCCCAGGTGGCTCAGTGGTGGATAATCCGCCTGCAATGTACAGAACTCAGGTTCAATCCCTGGGTCAGGAGGATCTCCTGGAGAAGGAAATAGCAACCCACTCCAGTATTCCTGCCTGGGAAATCTCATGGACAGAGGAGCTTGGTGGGCTACAGTCCATGGGGTCACAGAGTTGGACACAACTTAAAGACTAAATAACAAAACGAATGATTACAAGTGAGAGTGGTCGCCCTGGGCAGTCTTCCCCAGAGTGGTGAAATTTTGTTATATATGAATGAAGAGGAAAAGGACAGGGAAAGACCTTCTAGAGGAGAGGGCAGGGGCAAATTGTAAATTCTAGGCAGTGGCCTCCAGATATTTTATTATCTTATGCAGGTCTCCTGACTCTCCCTGGGTCCTTCCAGCCCTCACATGTTGCTGCGGCTGCACACACAGCTAATCTTATCTCATGTTACAAATTTTGGTTTAATTAACAGTTTTCATGGGAATTCTTCCAGGGTTCTCACCAACAGGCAAACATTTCTTCCTTCAGATTCAAAAAGGCAACAGGTCCTCAGCCCTTTCTAGGATAGTTGGCTGTGATTTCTAACTCTACTTTTATAATCGGGTAAAAGGAAATTCCTTACATGTACACTCTCCCAAATTGCTGGAGCCTCTAACGTGGTGCAAATCTTCCCCGTAAAGCTCTTAATCAGATCTCATAAACGATTAGCCCAGTGTGTTTACAGTTTCTCGATAAAGTTAATCATCCTCGAAAGCCAGGAATTAACAGGAAAATGGGGAACTTAGTGGTTTCCCTGCCTTAACATCTAGATTTACTTTGCAAAGCAAAAGTGATAGCACCGAAGATGAAATTCAGAGTTTCAGTGTTTATTTTCCGAATAAGCTGGTGTGATTGTAACCCTCTCCTTGTCACACGCAGCATATCCAGTAAACCAGAATTGTTCCAAGAATTAAGCAACTCTTTGCGACCCCATGGAGTATACACAGTCCATGGAATTCTCCAGGCCAGCATACTGGAGTGGGTAGCCTTTCCCTTCTCCAGGGGATCTTCCCAATCCAGGGATCGAACCCAGGTCTCCTGCATTGCAGGCGGATTCTTTACCAGCTGAGCCACAAGGGAAGCCCAAGAATTAAACAGTGGGGATGAGATGGAGGGTATGAGAGTGCCCCCACTGGATGCTTGTAGGACTCCGTGTAAGGAGAACCTTCCCTCCCTCCCGCCCTTATCTCCAACTTCCTGAAGTAAACTGGAGACTCCAGAGAGAAAGATGATCAGTGTGAGGAGATAATGTTGTCATTGTTTAGCTGCTAAGTCGTGTCTGACTCTTGCAGCCCCATGGACTGTATGTAGCCCGTCAGGCTCTTCTGTCCATGGGATTTCCCAGGCAAGGATAGTGAAGTGGGTTTACCATTTCTTTCTCCCAACCCAGGGATCGAATCCGAGTCTCCTGCATTGGCAGGCAGATTCTTTACCACTGAGCCACCAGGGAAGCTTATGAGGAGATCAGCTTTAAATAATTCTTTAGATAATTAAATAATTCTTTAAACCCTTTGAATAATTTTTTAGAATATTTCCACCATAAGCTCAAGGGCCCTTCGCCTTGCCTGAGCCCCGTTACAGGTCCCTGAAATCAGGATGGAGCTGAGTCTGTCGGGTGGGTGTCTGCCTCTTGGCTTCAGGGCTGCAAACTCAGGGCTGACTGTTCATCTCTGTCAGAGCCTATCAGCAAAGCACTTGTCACCAGCTGCCCAGCACACTGGGGAAAAAATGCTTCCTATACTCACAGAGATAATTTGGGCTGATAGGAATAGCATCGGGGAAGAGAATGGCGTCACCAAATCAATACTTGAGCTTTACGAATTAATATCTTTCTTGGCTCTGGCTCTCCGTTTATATCCAGGAGGCCATTGCTCCCAGAGAGAGATGCTAAATGGAACAGACGTTTTGCTCCAAACAACAGCAAATTCCCTTTCCTTAATGAGGAGTTGACTCGAGGCTTGACATATTATAGAGAATTCACTTAGAACATCCATTAGCTGTGAATTTTATCATGTTCCTTGTGGCACACTACTAGGAAATAATGTGAATAAGCTAGGAAAATAGGGAGCTGCATGCCTGGCATGAATGCTGGTCACAAGAATGCATCTTTCTACACCCATGTTTATAGCAACACTATTCACCACAGCGAAAACATGGAAGAAACCCAAATGTTCACTGATGGATAAATGGGAAACAAAATACAATATATACACAGAATGGAATATTACTTAGCCTTAAAAAGGGAGGGGACTCTTTTTTATATAATTTTTAAAAATTCATTTATTTGGGTGCATCAGATCTTAGTTGCAGAGACCTTAGTTGCAGAGATCTTAGAGAGCAAGCAGCTCTCTAGTTGCAGATTTAAGTTGCCCCACGGGCATGTGGGATCTTAGTTCCCTGACCAGGGATCAAACCCACAACCACCGTATTGGAAGGTGGATTCTTAGCCGAGGAAGTTCCCCAAATGAAGGAAATTCTGATACAAGCTACAGCATAAATGAACCTTGATGACATTATGCTAAGCGGAAAAAGCCAATCACAAAAGCAAAATACTGGATTCCACTCATAGGAATCTAATTTCCTGGCCTCAGCACTTACCTAGCCTTGGTTCATCTCTAGGCTCAATTCTAGACAGATGTTTCTAACAGCCCATGGGACTTGCCCATCTGAAGGTCATGTGCGTATCTTGAAGGTAGTATGTCTTATCTTTCCTTCCAAACCTGTTCTTCTATTACCTGTTGTAGCTAATGGAACCCTCATCTCGCTGGTGGCCCTGGCAATGGGAGTTATTGTTTAGTGGATACAGAGTTTCAGTTTGGAGAGATGAAAATGTTCTAGAGATAGATGGGTGTGATGGTTGTACCACAATGTGAATGGACTTATTGCTACTGAATTTTACGCTTAAAAATAGTTAAAATGGTAAATGTATATTATGTATATTTTGTCCCAATGGCACAAAAACAATGAACCTTTCACCCATCAGCCAGAGAGCGAGCCCTCCATCTCAAGGGATCTCAACCTCACTGGCTCTAAGGAGATTTCTTGGAAATGTTTAGTAAAGTACAAACAGTTTAACCCCTGACTGAGTTTACTTTTGGACATAAATCAGACTCATAGGGGCTGATAAATGTATTACATATCAATTAGCCATGCAAAAAAACTTAGGATTGCAACATGGTAACAGGATTTACCAGTTAAGCAGTTTTCCTATCTTTAAATCAGGGCTTTTCAAATTTGCATGTACATGGGAATCACCAGGGCATCTGGTTAATAATGCAGATTCTGACTCAGGTTTGAGGTGGAGCTTGAGATTCTATTTGTCTAACCGGCTCCCAGGAGATGTTGATTCTGCTAGGCCAGGAGTCTCATTTAAGCAACAAGAGTGTAGACCTCTCTTCAGTGAAGATTCCTGTCCATACCTTGGAAGTAACAGTCTCTCTGATAAGAATTATTTCTGGAATCCTGTTAATCTTTTGCCAACAAAGGCTCAGGCATCTCCAACTCCTTTTCCTCTAGCCCGAGCATGGACAAATCATAAATTGTGCCCTTATCCTTTAGATACAGGCCAGATCAGCTGCAATGTCCAAAAGCAGGCTTGTGGGAAGGACTGAAGGAAGGAAGGACAGAAGGGTGGGAGGGAGGGAGCAAGGGAGAGAGGAGGGAAGGAGGAGAGAAGAGAGGAAGGGGGTGAGGACAGAAAGTGAAGTAAGAAAAATGTTAAAAGCAAAAGACTTGCTTTGAAGTCCTCTATAAGGAAAATAAAAAGTCCTCTATAAGAATCCTTCAGTGGCTCTGTTGCTTCCAAGCTAAAAGTCCAGACACCTTAGAAGGGCTTCTAGTGGCCTAATGACATCTTTGTCCACCTCTCCCAGCTCACTCCTTACCATTGCCTCCGTGTAGTCTATGTCCAACCATAATGAATTCTGTTCTTCCTTGCCTTTATTTCCCTGATAGCTCAGGTGGTAAAGAATTGCCTGCAATGCAGGAGACCCCGGTTCGATCCCTGGTTGGGAAGATCCCCTAGAGAAGGGAAAGGCTACCCACTCCAGTATTTTGGCCTGGAGAATTCCATGGACTGTATAGTCTATGGGGTCACAAAGAGTTGGACACGACTGAGCGATTCTCACTTTCACTTGCCTTTACAGTTGATCTCTCCTTGATCTGGAACCTTACCCTCTCCTTATATCACCTGGCCCAGGTGTTATCTCTTCTGGAAAGATTTCTGTCACCATTTCGCCACCCTCATCTCCCACCCTCTGAGTGAGGTAGTCCTTCTCTGCTTTAATTGCATACAGTGCCATCAGAGCACTTCCCAGTATATTTGAATTGTATTCCCTTCTCTACATCCTCCTACCCCCAACTCCACTGGACTGTGAGCTCTTTGAGGGATGGGAAGGTGTCTTTTGTCCCTAACACGGGGTGTCTAGGGCATACAAAGTACTCAAACAGTGTTTGTTGAAAGAATGAGCAAATGCAGAACTGTAACATTGTGTGACATTTGATGAAGACGTTGCTTAGTTCCTCAAACACCATGAAGCTGCCCTCAGAATGACTTTGCTGAAGGTCAAATACATTGACACCAATTTCTGTGTTCCAGCAACTGCTACTGAACTCCCCTATTCTGATAAATTATACTTCCCCAGCTTCTTCATTTTATAGTATTAACCCTGTATCTTCTCTGCAAGACCAAATGCCAAGATATACTACACAGGGTGATAATAGAAGTTTTAATGGAATTTGGGGGAAAGCTAGTATCTCTTTGAATATTAGTATGCTAGTTGTACTCTTTTTTTTAAATTGAAATACAGTTGATTTACACTATTATATTAGTTTCAGGTGTACAACACAGTGATTCAACATTTTTATAGATTATACTCCATTTAAAGTTATTATAAAATAATGGCTCTATTTCCCTGTGCTGTACAATATATCCTTGTTGTTTATTTACTTTATATATAGAAGTTTGTTAGTTGTACTCTTCTTATTGCCCATTTGACCCTAAAATAAGTATTCAAAATTGCAGTGACTTCAAACTTGAGGTCTCTGGGCATCTAGCTATTACTAGCAATTTCCAAACTGGTATGTCTTTGTATGTTTCTGTAGATTTTTACTTAGATACTGCTTGCTTTATGCAAAGTACTATGCTAGGAGTTTGAGGGACTATCAAGCTACTAATGTCAAAAACTTTGCCAGTCATTGGTCTGATCTGTGCCATCTAATACCATAGCCTCAGCACCTATCTAAACCTTAATCCATCTCTAGGCTAAACTCTGGACAGATATTTCCAACAGCGCATGGGGCTTGCCCATCTGAATGTCGTGTGGGCATCTTAAAGACAGTATGTCATTTTTCTTCCCAACCTGTTCTTCTTTTACCTACTGTATTTAATGGAACCCTCATTTCCTCAGCTGTCCTGGCTCCTGACTCTTAACTTCTTAAGTCATCCTTAATGTCTTCCTTCCCCCCATCATCTCCCATCAGCCAATTATTAGGTCTTGTTGGTTGCATCATTCTCTGCCTTTTTCCCTGAACCCATTCTGTTTCCTTTGTTTCAGCTATCAAGACCTTGTCACTTCTCACCTCCCTGTTGATTTACCTCCTGTTGATTTAGGTGTTGAAATACCTCCCTGTTTTCTTTGCCTCCAAACCCTCCCCATAATAACTCTTCCTTCAGACTGCTGACAGAACTGTCTTTTTAAAGCCCAAACCTAATATTGTCCTTCTTTTACGTAAAGTCCTTCAACAAATTCCTTTTATCTGTAAAAATAAAGCCCAATGCCTACAGCAAGATCTATGTATGACGCTCTGATGATTTATCTCTTATCCTCCCCTTCTGACACTCTCCCTACATACTTCAAGATCTGTTCATACCAAACTATTTACCATTTCCTCACACACACGCTGGCTCCTTCCTTAATGGACATTCCAGATAACGTGCAATTTCAGCCTAGAAAACTCCTGTCATCTTCAAGATCAAATGTCACCTCCTTTGTAAAGACTTCACCTCCAAGCACTCAGTACATGATTCTGTTACGTCACCTTTCATGTTATCATTATTCGTTTTATATGCCTCTGCCCTGAGCTCCTAGAAGGTAGGGACCATGTCTCACTCTGTTTTGTATCCTGGTCTTCGACACTGTACTTGGTGCATAACAAGCCTTCTGTAAATCTTCAGTGAGAGCTGACCAAAGAATTGAATGAATAAATAATTGACTGTGACAGATTCAGAATAAGAACGATAAGAAAGGTGCAAATAAACTGTTGCTGTTTAGTGTTCAAAGGACTGAGTCACATTCATTTGGGAGACCAAAAAAGACTTTTATTGATTACAATCTTTCAACATAACTTTATATATTTGTTTCTATCTTAAACCAAGATTCACTTAAATCTGGCCATGGCCCCCTCTGTCTCCAACATCTGACCCCAGATGAAATTAATTTTACTGTGATCTGTCTCTGGTATAAAAGTAGGTCTTTAATTCATTTTATGCAGCACATAGTAATCTGGTTTCCTATAATAATTTACCTACGTACAAATGGAGATTCCTTCTTTTTTCCAAAAAAAAAAGATTGAAGTGGCAGCCTTGGTTATGTGTTCTTACTGTGGCTTCTTGTATAGAAAGTACCCATTAAATATTTGTTGAATGAAGAGGTGAAGGATTGCTCAGGCCTGCTGGTACACTTGAATTACTTGGTAAGTACTGTGACCTCTTGAGAAGTAGCTGGATACTTAGTAATCTTCCTACCCTGCATGTCTGATGGCATTTCTGTCTGTTTTCAGCTCATTTGGGTTACACATTCTTTTACACAGATCTTTTGAACCTTGCACATTGACAATCATGCTTCCCAGGTGGCGGTAATGGTAACGACCAAGACTGCTGGTGCAGAAGACATGAGACTCGGGTTCGATCCCTGGGTCAGGAAGATCTCCTGGAGGAGGGTATGGCAACCCATTCTACTTTTCTTGCCTGGAGAATCCCATGGACCGAGGAGCCTGGCGGGCTACAGTCCATGGGGTTGCAAAGAGTCGGACACAACTGAAGTGACTTAGCATGCACGCACAGGCACACGAACAAACAACGCTGAAGGCCTGTGTATCTTCAGGGTTCATGTTTCCTGGGGTGCTAGTCTGGCCCAGTGTGGTTAATGTTTAACCCCTAACTGCTGGCCGATGTCCATAAATCAGAAAGAATAGCAAACACAGGCCAACTCAGCTTAGGTTTATTTAGCGACAGGCGCTGTGCGCCTCTCACCTTGGTCCTCTCAAGCACCTTAACCTCCTTTCCAGAAAGAAAGAAGGGATCACAGGGCAGAAGAATCCGACGGGAGGGGCAGTTCCTGAGGGGCCAGACCAAGAAGCACAGTCTACTAACCTCCATGGCTTGAGGGCCCGCTGTGCAAAGGAGCCCTGCCCAGAACTGGGAATCCAGACCTCTGATTCCAAGGCTTGTGCTCCACTGGCCAGGTGAAAATGGGGTATCTGTTTTCTGTGAGCTGAAGTGTTCCCTCGGAGCAGAATTACTTTATTTATGGCCTTTCCCTTCTATCACGGACAGTTATTGGTTGCTGCCTCTCCTCTCTTCCTAAGAGGCTCGTCCCCCCGATTTTTCTTTCTTTTTCTTTTTCAGTTTTCTTTTTATCTTTACACCCACAGCTGGAGGGAGGGAGGGCACAAAGCCTAAAGTTCTCCCTAGGGCTGTTCCCTCCCACACTGCCTCCAGGAAGGTCCTGGGCCCATCCCATCTGTAGGTGGGCCCTCCCACCCCTCCAGGGACCCAAGGGGCTCCTGAGACCTTGCCTCCGGGGGCCCCAAAGCCACACGCACTATGACTGTGGGGGGTGCTCTGCTCCCAGCTGCCTGGACACCCACCATGCCCCACACCCCACAGTTCGTCACCCTGGGTGCCCAGCCGCACTGAGGGTCCCTGAATTTCAGTGAGTTTAAGCGCATTGGTACATAAGTGCATCCGTTACTCTGAGCCCCAGTCATTGCTTTAGGAATGGCCTGCTCCCCAGTTGGCACTCGTGGTAAAGAACCTGCCAGCCAATGCAGGAGATATAAGAGACCAGGGTTTGATCCCTGGGTTGGGAAGATCTCCTGGAGGAGGGCGTGGCAACCCACTCCACTCTTCTTCCCTGGAGAATCCCATGGACAGAGGAGCCTGGTGGACTATGGTCCACAGGGTCGTAAAGAGTCTGACACAACTGAAATGACTTAGCATGCATGCACATGACCTAGAAAGGTCTCATCAGAGTGGACCTCGAGAGTGTGTAGGGAAGTTGGGGACTTGGACTCTTCTTAGCCCAAGTGGTAAATGGTATGTCTTATTTCCACTGCAGCCATTTGTGGAAGATGCCAGGAGAGAGGAAGTGTGGATCGTGTGGCCACAAATGAATGGATCCCTCCCAGGGAAAGCAGAACCAAGCAATGGGACCTGTTGTTTGAGTCCTAGATCAAATGTGCCTGCCTCCCCAGTGAGCCAATAAATTTCCTTTATTGCTTAAGCTTTTCTGAGGTTGTTTTATTTCACTTGGAACATTAAATTTTCTGATACACGCTAGCTAGATTATAAATTGTGTGACAACAGATGGTCCATCTTGATTGCCATTGGCACAAAGTAGGCATTCTATGAACAAGTTCTGAATGGATCCATTTCAACTCCAAGGAACACCTATAAACTCTCCTTTACTCATTTGACAGCTAAGGAATTCGGGATGTGGATCTAGATGCCAGGATCTCACCCCAACACAAAGCTTTTTCTAACCACCAGGAGGTCTCCAGTCAATGTTGAGGTCTTTGAGAAGGCTCCCAAGAGGCAGTCATCCCCTTTTCTCTGCAAATTTTAAACTAAATCAGAGATAAGACAGAAGTAAGCTAGATAAGAAAGAAAGAAAACTGAGCACCATAGAATTGATGCCTTTGAACTGTGGTGTTGGAGAAGACTCTTGAGAGTCCCTTGGAGTGCAAGGAGATCCAACCAGTCCATCCTAAAGGAAATCAGTCCTGAATGTTCATTGGAAGGACTGATGTTGAAGCTGAAACTCCTATACTTTGGCCACCTGATGTGAAGAACTGACTGATTTGAAAAGACCCTGATGCTGGGAAAGATTGAAGGCGAGAGAAGGGGATGACAGAGGATGAGACGGTTGGATGGCATCACCAACTCAATGGATATGAGTTTGGGTGAAGTCCAGGAGTTGGTGATGGACAGGGAGGCCTGGCGTGCTGCAGTCCATGGGGTCACAAAGAGTCGGACACTACTGAGCTACTGAACTGAACTGAACTGAATTGAAGCTAGACAAGGACCAACGATGCCCTTTATCACCAGTACAGCTGATATTCAGAGAAAAGTGTTAGTTGCTCAGTCCTGTCCTACTCTTTGCAACCCCACGGACTGTAGCCCACCAGGCTCCTCCGTCCATAGAATTCTCCAGGCAAGAATACTGGAGTGGGTTGCCGTTCCTTTCTCCAAGGGATCGTCCTGAACCAGGGATTGAACTCAGACCTCCTGCTTTGCTGGCAGATTCTTTACTGTCTGAGCCATCAGGGAAGCCTTATATTGTCAGGTCAGTGAGCATTGGAAAAGCAAAAGAGTTCCAGAAAAACATCTACTTCTGCTATATTGACTATGCCAAAGCCTTTGACTGTGTGAATCACAACAAACTGTGGAAAATTCTTTAAGAGATGGAAATACCAGATTACCTTACCTGCCTCTTGAGAAATGTGTATGCAGGAAGAAGCAACAATTAGAACCAGACATGTAACAACAGACTGGTTCCAAACTGGGAAAGGAGTACGTCAAGGCTGTATATTGTCACCCTGCTTATTTAACTTATATGCAGAGTACATCATGAGAAATGCTGGGCTGGATGAAGCACAAGGTGGAATCAAGATTGCCGGGAGATGCCTTAAACTTATGAGTAAGGAAAATAACAATTCGGGGTGATGCCCGAATCCTCACTGCTAATGTGAGACGAATTTTTGAGCGGGTAAAGTTTGCCCCGAAGGTGACCTGCCTACTTTGCGGGATGCCTGGGAGTTGTGATCTGCCCGTCCTCCTTTTACTTTAAAAAAAAAAGATTGCCGGGAGAAATATCAATAATCTCAGATATGCAAATGACACCACCCTTATGGCAGAAAGCAAAGAAGAACTAAAGAGCCTCTTGATGAAAGTGAAAGAAGAGAGTGAAAAAGTTGGCTTAAAACTCAACATTCAGAAAACTAAGATCATGGCATCTGGTCCCGTCACTTCATGGCAAATAGATGGGGAAACAATGGAAACAGTAAGAGACTATCTTTTTGGGCTCCAAAATCACTGCAGATGGTGACTGCAGCCATGAAATTAAAAGATGCTTACTCCTTGGAGGAAAAGTTATGACCAACTTAGAGAGCACATTAAAAAGCAGAGACATTACTTTGCCAACAAAGGCCCATCTAGTCAAAGCTATGGTTTTTCCAGTAGTCATGTATGGATGTGAGAGTTGGACTTTATAGTCCAACTGAGCTGAGCATAGAAAGCTGAGCACTTGAAGAATTGATGCTTTTGAACTGTGGTGTTGGAGAAGACTCTTGAGAGTCCCTTGGAGTGCAAGGAGATCCAACCAGTCCATCCTAAAGGAAATCAGTCCTGAATATTCATTGGAAGGACTGATGTTGAAGCTGAAACTCCTATACTTTGGCCACCTGATGTGAAGAACTGACTCATCTGAAAAGTCCCTGATGCTGGGAAAGATTGAAGGTGGGAGGAGAAGGGGATGACAGAGGATGAGATGGTTGGATGGCATCACCGACTCAATGGACATGAGTCTGAGTGAACTCCTGGAGTTGGTGATGGTCAGGGAGGCCTGGCGTGCTGCAGTCCATGGGGTCACAGAGTTGGACACAATTAAGCGACTAAACTTAACTGAACTGAATGAGCATGAGCTACCCAGTACTCAAACTCAGAATCTGACAATCTGGCCACTTAGCAATGGACATGTGGGCCAGAACAGGCCTCCCCTTCCCACCATGCAGGAGCAGTGTGAATTCTCAAGAGGAAAGGAAGACTTTCCTGGGAAATGCAACAGTCCTATTAAACCACTCTTCCTTCCTAGGTAAGCAAGAGAGAGTGAGTGTTGTTTTAATTAGGCTTCTTTCACCGGGAAGCAAACAGCAAGAGGGGAAAGACGATGTCCCCTCACCCCCAGCACACATCAAGTGTGATTTGATAAGGTCAGTTGATTCTGCTTTGTTTTCAATCAAAATGGGTTCTTTTTCAAAGTGATGGAATTTGTTTGCTGTTTAAAACATCCTTCTCCATGGAAGTAACACACACCACCGTAACATCAGGCCCCCAAAGGAGTTGGAGATCTTCATTAAAAATCATGCAAAGTTCAGAGGAAGAACCAAGAATTGATGATAAAAGGACGCAGTTGAGGGCACTTGATGGCAATCCTCCTCATGCCCACACACCATGCCCCTCAAAGGTGTTGCAAGAGCCCTGAAATCACACGCTTCCCACGCCGACTGTCAGTTTCTTTCTCACTGAGCTCAGAGCCACACGGTGCCTATTAGTCACCAGAGAGCAGAGCCAAGGTTTAACTCCTTGGAGGTGTAGGGGAAACGGCGCTTCAAACTGGATTCCAGGAAATCTAGGGAAGTATTAGACAGGAAGTCTGGTACAGTGTTCCCAATTTGCCCAACGTCAAGGCTGGAGCTGGAAGCGTTTTTTGAAACAATTAGTCAGTTTAGCAATGTGACTGTCTGCACATGGTTTTCATTTTATTCACCAGGGCACTCTTTCCAGATCCAGGTTTTTTGGGGGGTTTTTGTGTTTGTTTCTTTACAGTAAACATTTACCATTCACGCTTCAGGAGGCTTTCCCCAGAAAACCATTGTTTATAATTTTGAAGTTTGGTAGACAAATTACCACATCAACTGGACAATAATAATTCCCCACATTAGCTAATCATACATGTCAAATTCATCAGGTTTCACTAAGAGCTGTGGGGTTGGCTCTTTAATGTGACCCATCACAGTGAGGACCAGAATGCCCTGAACCCAGAGTGGATGTCCTCTGGTCTGGCTGCTGAGACAAAGCTTTGATCTCATCCTGAGAGGCTCCAGGGCAGACTTCTTGCTGGAGGTCAGGAAATAGGCTTCACTGGCCAGTCCTGGGAGAGAACCCAAACTGACAGTGGAAACCCAGATTGAAACAATATGTTCCCAACCTCTCTCCTCAAATGCAAAGCTCTTTTCTCATCTATTGTCTGCCCCTATTTTTACCATGAAAAGCTCTCCAATGTCGTTTAAGCTATCAATAATTGGCAGTGAGTTTCTGCAATTAACAGCTGCTGAGAATCAATTTCAAGGAGCTGCACAGAAAAACCATTGCCAAAAAAGCACATTTGGGGATTACTCAGCTGCTTACCTGTTCCTCAATCCTTTTCTTACCCTACACATCATCTCCAGGAAGAACATGAAACTTGAACCATGTGCCTAAAGGTCCAGTTCTGAGTATGTGGTAGATATTTGAGAAATTCTCTGATCAATGTGTACCTGGAGGAAAGAAATGGACAGTTCCACAAGGAGCTGCTTTGTAATTCATAACAAAGAGCTGACTCATAACTCCTGTCTAATTTCAGATGAAAGACCCCAGGGAAAGATTTGCGTAAATAAGTTGGCCTCAAAAGAAAGCCACTGAAGTTTATTTGTTCCTTCAAAGGAAACCAATAGAGAATCGCCAACTGTCATGGGCACATCTCAAGCTTTGCTGGTTTATCTCACTCATCAATAATACCAACGAGGGTCTTCTGGGAAGCTGAACTCCCCACCCACCACACCCAAGCCAGCTGGAGACATAACTCAAAGCCTTGGTGTGTTTCTCAGCTTCGGAGGGAGCCAACCCTCTAAATGACACTTTCCAATGCTGAAGACCGTGGGGCTGCCAATCACTTGAGAACTAAGAGGCATATATATTTTTAGAGACCTTCCGTCATCTGGGCAACCTTGAGTGGATTTTGTTTTTTTCTCCCTCTCCTCAGTTCCTTACCTGGTGGGCTTGGGGCAAGAAACCCTCCAACGGCAGCAACCTGGGAGGACGTGCTTGCTAAGGCAAGAGGTCGAGCAAGAGGGACCCCCGAGGTGCACAAGCTCCCGGAACCCTCAGCCGTTCAAAAACTCTCCCACCTGACACCACCTCAAGCTTCTTTAAATCAGCCTTCAGCCCAGGAGTTATCCAGGGGCCTGGTATTTACAGCCGAGTCCCAGATAATAGAATCATGGAGATGCCACCCGGGTTTCTATACTGACCCAGTGGTCAAGGATCAGCCCCTGGGCCCAAGGACAACCTGTATTGTTTCCTCGCTGCAAACGCCAGAATGCCTTCGCCTCCAGGACGTCGACCCTATTGTGGGAAAAAAACAGCCTCCGTTGCTATTTACACCCTGAACTGCAAGCTGGGTAAAAATAGCTCTAGCAGCTTGGTCCAGCTTTAAACCCTGCTGCAGAAAGACATTATTTTTGGAAGAGAAGATTTTCCTCCCCACCCACAGATCTGAAAACGGTCACCTCCCCGGAGGAGAAGAGGACAGACAAGCCCACGCAAAGGTGAAACATACCCCCTTCTCCACCCCTCCTGCCGGGGACAGCAAGAGCCAGATTAGAAATTCTCTTCCTCCCCTAGCAGCCAGGTCAGGTCCCGGCACAGACCTGCGGGTGACCTAGTTCAAGGTACAGTGGGAATTAATTAACTTTGACTACAGTGAGAGGGGGCGGCTGTCTGAACCTGGGTGCTGACACCATCTTGCTGACTATTATGGCTGGTAGGCTACTTGCTTGCCTTTCCAAAAAAGGAAGAAAACAGAATTGACTGACAGAGTCTATAAGGCTTCCCCAGTGGCTCCGTGGGAAAGAATATGCTTGTAAACGCAGGAGACACGGGTTTGATCCCTGAGCCAGGAAGATTCCCCATGCCAAGGAGCAACAAAGCGTGCACCACAACGATTGAGCCTGCGCTCTAAAGCCCGGGAGCCACAACTACTGCACCTGCATGCTGCAGCTTCTGAAGCCTGCGTGCCCTAAAGCCCATGCTCTGGAACAAGAAAAGCCGCCATAAAGAGAAACCTGTGCACTGCAACTCCTTGAGAAAAGCCAGTGCAGCAACAAAGACCCAGCACAGCCAAAAATAAATAAAATTAAAAAAAAAAAAAGAGTACATAAAATCCCAAAACAATAGCTCAGATGATCTACTGCCTGAGAGCTTGGAAATTATCAAGCTTGGTCTGGTCCCACCTCTGTATTTGGGGCCCCTGACAGCTGGAGGCTGAAACTCTTCCCTCATGTATTTGCAAGAGCTTAGTGCCTGGTGTTTGGGATCCTGGAATTTCCTTCAGGTTCAGGAAGTAGTCTATATGACAATCAGTGGAAGGAAAGTCACTTTTCTCTTTTCTGTGAAAAAGTATTTGGTAGATGCACGTAAATGTGTAGATTATGACACCTTTGTAACTCTCAAGAGATATCCATATATGGATAGTTTCTAGGATACGTGAAAAACAGCAAAGAAAAACACCAGATCCATGATGTCATTCAATTGTCCCATCATTTGAAAGTACCCAGGGCTGAACTCAATAGGTGCTTAATAAATATTTTTAGGAAGGAAGGGAAAGAAATCTCCCACATCCTATCTCCATCTGAACCTCCTTCTTCAGAGATCCAGGAACCAAAACAAATCTTCTACTTTGAAACATGCCTGGGCATGCCTAGCCAACTAAAAGAAGGGTGACAAGATAATAACACGTCAGTCCCCCACTTCTCAGCACCTCCCAGGAACACACATACAGACCTCTACCACCTTGACCTCAGTGTCAGTACTGGGGTGGCTATGGGGGTTAGGGGAAGGCTGGGTCAAGGTAGAAGAAGCTGGAAGGATGGGGGTGTGCTTTGGGCACAGAGGCAGGAAGCCTGGCTCTCCCCCTGCCTCAGACAGACCCAAGCTTTAGTACTATCTTTTTCACCCACTCTGTGACCAGACTTACCTTTCTGAATGTCACTTTCCCCTCTGAGAAGAGGGGTGATAATACCCCCTGTGGGGGTTGGTGCAGACCAAATGTGGCAGCACACACAGAACATGTGTGCGTTCGGTGCCTGGTTCAGAGTGAGAGATACGCCACACCCAGCATCCATGGCATGCCATGGCTAGATTGGTTTTTTGGTTTTTGGTTTTTTTGGCTGTGCCATGCGGCATGCAGGAGTTCTAGTTACCTGAGCAAGGATGGAACCCGTGTTCCCTGCTATGGAAGCTTAGAATCTGGACTGCCGAGGAAGTGCCCATGGCCAGATTTTGGAATGTATCCTGTTTCCAGCATCAGGAGGTTGACAGAGTCTACTAAATGTCAAAAATCTTAACTCCCTGAAAAAGGCATTCCATCGACAGAAGCTTCCAAAGATTTTCTTCCTCATTGTTAGGCCCTTTTTGCACCATGCCCTTCATTCTCCCCTTGCACCTTTCTGTAACACCCACTTCCCCAAGCCTTATCAAGCAGCCAGAAATAGAATCTCCCCACTCTGACGTCTCTGCCAGTGCGAAGGGCTGGCCAGCCAAGCGGCTGGGTCAGCACCAGCTTGTCAGTTGAGGGAGACCACAGAAATATAGCCCCAGCACCTTTCCAAGTCGCGCTGACTGATGCCGTAGCTATTTAAGCTATGCGTTCTCAGGGCTCCAAGGCTCCCCAAGGACCTGGGAAAGACGGCTGGATATCCTTTTGATCGGGACCGCTTCGGGTTTCTATTTCCAAAGTTGAGAAAGCCAGATAGTGCTGACTGCGGCCCAGGAATGCAAAGAGCTCAGGCCTCTCTCGCTCTCGCTGACCTGTGTCCGAGGACTGTGGGCCAAGGTGGCCAGGCTCTCCCCTCCAGTCTAAGTCTGCTCCCTCCTTAGTCAGCTGTCCTCGCCTCCCTATTAATAGCCAGTGCTCTGGCTGGCTCCTCTGGCAGCCTGATTACAGTTTAATAAGACATCTCGAATAAGAAAGCAGCAGGCTTCCTGGAGCGGGGCTGCCGAGGGCAGGGAGGGTTCAGGTTCCCTCCCAGAAGGTAGAGGCGAGGTGTCGCCTTCTAGAGAAGGACAGAGGCCCAGGTGACCCAGTCACTGGCCCCAGAGACGAGGCACTGCTCTGGGGTTTCTGTCTTGCTGAACTGCCTCTGGTTTAGGGCAGGAGACAATAATCCAGGCTACACTGCATTTTATTGAAGTCTTTTTTCCCACAGATGTTCCTGGGCAGGACTGGAAAAGTGTGGCTCTTATTCAATGATGCAGTAGCTCTATGCATGTAGCGCTACTGCAATGATGCAGTGCTCTATGAAGAGTAGGTGGAAAGCTAACTTTGGACCAAGTTAGCACTGTGGTTTGGTTTAGTCGCTCAGTCGTGTCTTACAGTTGCAACCCCATGGACTGAAGCCCACCAGGCTTCTCTGTTCATGGGATTTCCCAGGCAAAAATACTGGAATGGAGTGCCATTTCCTCCTCTAGGGGACCTTTCTTACCCAGGGATCAAACCTGGGTCTCCCAAATCCAAAGGTGGATTCTTTACCGACTGAGCCAGCAGGGAAGCTAAGTTAGCATTCGTCCCTGCCAAGTCCTCTTTTCTCTGACACTCCAGAAGCAAGGTAGCAAACTTGGAGAGGTTCAGGTTATCTGTATGGGACAGGGTGCTGAGAACAGATTGAATCCCAGCAAAAAAATATTTTCAGGCCCCGCTCCTCCCCCTCCTCTGTCTCTCCGCAGTAAATGCAGACATGCTTAACAATCTTTAGTGTTAGATTCATGCTGATAAGTAATGTATTTGGGTTACCATGTAATTTATTCCAGCATTCCTGTTCTTCCTGGGCCCTGGAGGGGAAGAACACACAAATTTAAGAGCAAGGCAACCTGAGTTCACATTCTGACTCAGTCCCTCAGCTGAGGGGCTCAGTATCTTTACTCTATTTTTCTGAGCCTACATTTTCTCATTTATATAAAAAAGTAATAATCTATCCTGAAATGGTTTTATACAAATGAAATGAGACAAGTTTGGAAAATTGGCCTAGTACAGTGCCTGGAATATAGTAGGTAGGCAATAAACAGTCTTAATTTTCTTTTCTTCTTCTTTTATAGTTTTAATAGTTTCATTTCCATTATATTTTTTAATTTTTTTTTTTTTTTTTTTTTTTTTTTTTACCACATCAAGTCTCAGTTGCTGCAGCAGGATCTTCAGCTGGGGCATGTGTGACCTAGTTCCCCAACTAGGGATTGAACCTGGGCTCCCTGCATTGGGAGTGTGGAATCTTATCCAGTGGTCTAACTTTTCTTTCCAGAAAATAAAAAGGAAGGGAACTGTGAGAGCAAATCAGGGTCATCCAAGTCCCTCAAACCAGTGGGGAAAATGACCAGCCTCAAGACCATCTCTGCTATGAAATCTCATAAGAACAAGTAAAACTTTTTTTTCCTTCTCTAGATTCATACCATTCAGAAGTCCCAAAGAGAGGCCTAGTCTGGACTGTGATGCATCTTGCTGAGCCCATAGTGAGGAGTCTCCCAGCTCTGTTCATCATCCCTCAGGACATTTATCGGAGGTCTCACAGCTGATAAGGGAAGAATGACATCAGGAAGAATGGGTTGACTGTACCCTTAGCTACATTTCAAGGCCCCCTTAGAAGAACCAGGTCAACCTGACCTCATGGGTGAACCCCGCTATCGGCAAGGCCAAAGGAGAAACAAAACATCACGCTTGCCCTGGTTTTCAACCTGCTGAGAAATAATCTGATCCTCAAATACCTGCTTATGAGATGGCAAATAATGGTCTCCTTAACCCAGGACCAGCTGACTTCCCTCGGCAACTACTTCAAGTCCTGGGAGGGTGACAGACTTTGTTCCTGCTGCAGCTTGCTTCCTTCCTGCTTGCCAGCAGCCGGCGTATATCTGATGGGAGCCAGCCAGAGCTCCTGGCAGCACAAAGTGAGGCAAGCCCCAGCATGACCTGCCCCCCAACCGGGCGCTGAGTGGGGGCTGGTGCGGGGAGGAGAGATGGGAGCTAAGTTGACTTTCATTTTCATCAAAGAGCCCAGGATTCCCTGCACCTCAGTAGGCAGAGGGCAGGACTTCCCAGACACCTCTTGGGGAGCGGTCTTTATTTCTCCTTTGGACCTAAGCTTGGTATGAACCCTAATATGATTTTATCTATACACTGATATTGAGGGGATGAGCACACTGTAATCTATTTACATGCCACCGATACCATCCTGTTTGAGAATCAACCTCCCATACATCATTCACAACTTTGGTCATGCAACAGATACTTATGGACATTACCTTCCCACCAGCCCTGCTCTGGTTTCTGAACACACATGGTAAATAAAACAATGATGGTCTCTGCCCTAGCGGGTGAACCACACACAGGATGTGAAAATTAACAAGTACATCATTCAAATCGTAAGACATGCTGGTAAGAGACGTGCTCAGATGTAGTGACAGAGAAGGATGTGCTATGCCCAGTCGCTTCAGTCATGTTCAACTCTTTGAGACCCCATGGACTGTGACCTGCTAGGCTCCTCTGTCCTTGGGGATTCTCTAGGCAAGGATACTGAGTGGGTTGTCATGCCCTCCTCCAGGGGATCTTCCCAACCCAGGAATCGAACCCATATCTCTGGTGTCTCCTGCATTGTAGGCAGTTTCTTTACCCACTTAGCCACCTGGGAAGCCCATTAGCACACTGAGACCCCCTAAACCTTGTTCCTGTTAGCTCATGGTATCAGAATGTGAAGAAGCAAACCTACAGATCTCTCTCCTGACTACCTTCATAAGGCACGTAACCGGTCTGTTATCAACTGCACACAGTCCTCCTGAATGCATGGTTTCTCCAGCCCTGCAGAGCCCCTTAAACTGCTGCCGTAAGGACATATGCAGTAAGCAAGGTCACCAGGATAAAGACAAACACTAATTGAATAGCATCGGAGCAACATGTCACATACTCCCATCAAGTGTAGGATATCAAGTGAAGGACAGAACCAGGAGAAATCACGTCCTAGAGCGGGACTGGTGGGCACTGCGAGGGGGCTGTGCAGTGGAGAACTGTGTGGGGAGATAACAGAGAGTGATAGAGGGGGAATTTCCTGGCAGCCCGGTGGTTAGGACCCCGAGCTTTCACTGCCAAGAGCCCAGGTTCAGTCTCTGCTCAGGGAACTAAGATCCTTGCAGGATCCATTAAAAACAAAAACCAAAATCCAAGAAGCAAAAGAGAGAGAAGAGAGAGAGAGAGAGCTGGTGGGGGTGAGGGGTGACTGATTTATGACCTTAGATGAGAAGGTCAGGGGCGGCCACTCTGGGGAAGTTAAGAGCTTGATGGGATTTCATTGGAAATTGACTATGAAGGTCACATCCACCCACCACCCACCCCCGCCTCAGTGTTCAGCCAAGTTCCCTTCTCTCTGAGTGAAACACTCTAAGCGGAACAAAAGGGGACCTCAGCCAGGGATTCAGTGAAGACCGTCCTGGGAGAAGGAAGGGGGCTCCCGGACTCCCCTTCCCAATCTCCTACCGTGGGCATGTCTACACCTCTTCCCTCTCCTGAATCCCATCCCCAGCATCCGTCTGTCCTCTGTCCAGGGCCTTTCTGATGCCACTGGTCTCCTTACAAACCTCTTGTTCCTGTCACCCAGCAGGGTCTCATCACGGGGAGGACCCATCACGGGCTCTCTGTCTTTGACAACTGTTTTCTCCAAGGTCCCCACAGGCCTGCCCTCGAAGCTCCAGAAGGCAAATAGCTCTGACCTGCAATAGATAAAAACTCATCATTCCCGCTAGGCCAGCAGGCTCATTACAGTCTTCTTGCTCTAACTCTTTATCTCAGGGTTGTTTTCCTAAATTAGCATCAGCTAGATTGACATCAGTGCCATCTACCACCTGCATTAAGGAGTTGGCCCTCTAGAATGCTGGGGAACCAGCCCAGACATCAGAGTCAGACAGACATGTGTCTGAACCCCAGCTCCCCACTTTAACCAGCTCTGTGACCTTGGGCAATTATGCTCTCTGGGCTTCGGGTTCTTAATATGCAAGACGAGGAGGAGGGAAATGCTTACTCTGCAGCGTGGGTGTAAGAATGAGCCAAGAAGGAGGCAAAGTGGATGGAATGTAGCAGGTACACTGCAAATGGGAGCCTTTGTTATGACTTCAGCTATAAAATAACCTCAGTAAAGTCTGGCAGTGCCTCTTTGAGGAAGGTGACTGATTGCTCTCTTAAGAGTGGCGGCCAGGTCTCCGTTTCACCAGCCATTCGGCCACAGCAGGTCTTTAATCTGAGTGTTACTAAAAACCAGGTGAAAAGAGGACACTTCAGGACACAGTAAAAGGCACGGATCCCAGAATCTGGGATTGGAAGGAATTCTGAGAAAATTCTAATCCAAGTTTTTGCTACCAGGCAGGACTGAATTTCAATTTCAGACAGATGGAAGTCTTTTCCAGTACATAGTTGAGCAGGCATTACCCCGGCGCCCTAGCTGTACTGTTCTTGTGATCACACAGACTTTATTATGCACTCAGCCCTTCAATCTTTAATTCAAAAAATATTTTTGGAGCAGATACTATGGGCCGCGTCTTATTCAAGGCACATGGATATGGAGGCAAGAAGACAAAGTCCTGCCCCTCATGGAGACCAGTTATATGCAGAGATTTTAAAAAGTGGGATGGAAGGACTTCCCTGGTGGCTCAGTGGTTTAGACTCTGTGCTCCAATGCAGACGGGTTCAAACCCTGGTCAGGGAACTAAGATCCCACGTGTGTGTCAAAAAATAAAATTAAATTAAAAAGGAGGGAGAGAGAGAGAGAAAAAAAGTGACATCAAGAAAATAAAATAAGGTAATGGGTTAGAATGATGGGGGTGGAGTGGGGTTGGAAGCGGGTAATGGGGTGGGGCCAATGCAGTTGGGGGGCCTCCTCTCTGAAGAGAAGACATCTGAGCAGAGACCCAGTGGGTGAGGAGGAGGCATGCATGGGAGGATGGGTAAGGGCTTCATGTGTTCAAGGCACAGAAAGGTTGTCTGTGTGGCTGTGGTTAGTGAGACTGCAGGTGCATGAGCCAGTAAGGCTTTGAAGGTTGAATTTCATTCTAACTTCAGGATTTTAAGCAGAGGACCTACAACATCTGATTTACACTTTGAAAAGATCCTTGTGGCTCTTCTCGGAAAATGTGCTATAAGATGCTTGAGTGAAAGTAAGGGGACCAGTTAAAGAGCTCATTGCTGGAGTCCAGATAAGGGAAGATGGTGAAAACTGGCCTGATTTGAAATATCTTTTGAGGGCAGAGCTAACAGGACTTACCTGTGGATCAGATATGGGGACTGGGTGCTGGGGGAGGGGGGAGGCAGGAGCAGTAGTAGTAAGACAGGAATCAACGATGACCCTTTGATTTTGAAGCTGATAAACTGGGAGAATAATAGCTGTTTAATGAGATGGGATTATTTGGGAGAAATTACTAACTCCATGTCTTTCTCCTCCTCCAGACTATATACTCCATGAAGACAGGGCCCCAAACTCTTGTTCACAGCTGTGTGTTCTGATTTTGAACCTGATAAACTGGGAGAATAGTAGCTGTTTAATGAGATGGGATTATTTGGGAGAAATTACTAATTCCATGTCTTTCTCCTTGTCCAGACTACTTGAAGACAGGGCCCCAAACTCTTGTTCACAGCTATGTGTTCAGTGACTGGCACAGTGTCTGGAATAACTGCAGAATAACTGTCACTTAATGGCAAAAAGATGGGGGAAAATGGAAACAGTGTTATATTTCATATTCTTGGGCTCCAAAATCAATGCAGATTTTGTGACTGCAGCCACAACATTAAAAGATGCTCATTCCTTGGAAGAAAAACTATAATAAACCTAGACAGTGTTTAAAAAAGCAGAGACATCACTTTGCTGACAAACATCTGTCTAGCCAAAGCTATGGTTTTTCCAGTAGTCATGTATAGATGTGAGAGTTGGACCATAAAGAAGGCTGAGCACTGAAGAATGGATACTTTCAAACTGTGATTCTGGAGAAGACTCTTGAGAGTCCCTTGGACTGCAAGATCAAATCAGTCAATCCTGAAGGAAATCAACCCTGAATATTCATTGGAAGAACAGATGCTCCAATACTTTGGCCGCCTGATGTGAAGAGCCAACTCAATGGAAAAGACCCTGATGCTGGGAAAGATTGAGGGCAGGAGGAGAAGAGAGTGACAGAGGATGAGATGGTTGGATGGCATCACCGACTCAATGGACATGAGTCTGAGCAAACTCAGGGAGATAGTGAAGGACAGGGAAGCCTGATGTGCTGCAATTCATGGGGTTGCAAAGAGTTGGACATGACTTAGTGACTGAACAACAACAGAAAACAACCACATACCAATAATGAGTATGTAGTCAATGCCTAGCACTGTGCTCCATGCTCTATAGTTATTCTAATTTAATCCTTACAAGAGAAATGTGAGGAGATACTTGTTTGAATCCTCATTTTACAAACAAGGAGTTAGGTTCAGAGAGGTTACATGACAGCCTCAAGGTCTCATAGGTACCAAATGGTAAAGCTTTATAGTGGTAGGTCTGGCTCCAAACTCTACTCTTCACCAGTGTACCATACAGTCAAAGAGTCTGCATGGGTAGATGGATGGGTAGGTTGGTGGATGAATGGATCCAAGGATGTATGAATGGACGGATGGGTAGAAAGCAACACCATATGCTGAAAATCATTTGTACGAAAGTGTCCCTCTGAAAGTAAAAGAGATTCAAACTGGAAGGATCTATTCCTACAAGCAAGAAATTGAGGAACCAAGCATGAATTCCCACTAAAGTGGGAAGGATTACATTAGAATGACTATAGAGCATGGAGCACAGTGCTAGGCATTGACTACATACTCATTATTGGTATGTGGTTGTTTTTTGTTGTTGTTCAGTCACTAAGTCATGTCCAACTCTTTGCAACCCCATGAATTGCAGCACATCAGGCTTCCCTGTCCTTCACTATCTCCCTGAGTTTGCTCAGACTCATGTCCATTGAGTCGGTGATGCCATCCAACCATCTCATCCTCTGTCATTCTCTTCTCCTCCTGCCCTCAATCTTTCCCAGCATCAGGGTCTTTTCCATTGAGTTGGCTCTTCCTGGGAATTATTCCCAGGAATTCAGAGGTAGAATTCATTTGGGAGGGAAGGGGCACAGAAAGTTCTAGAATGCTTTGTTAAGCTAAAAAAAATCTAGAAATTTGAAGAAGTAATCTTTTTCAGGGAGTATTTCCTAGTACTTTTTTCAATGATCTGGGATTACTTTAAGAGCATTAGAATCACAAGAAATACTCTTGATACTTGAAAAATATCTTCTAAGAACAAAGGTAGAAAATCTTGCTTGCATCAGGCAGCCCAGATCCTGGAGCTACTCAGGAGTGTCACTCATTACTTACGTGGCTCAACAAGTATATCAAATCTTAGTTGTGGCCCATTAGGATCAGCTTCACGGTGTTTTTTCAGTAAGTGCTCTTTAGCTTTGCTTAGTCGCTCAGTCGTGTCCGACTCTTTGTGACTCCATGGGACTGTGTCCATGGGGATTCTCCAGGCAGGAATACTGGAGTGGGTTGCCATGCCCTCCTCCAGGGGATCTTCCCCACCCAGGGATCGAACCCAAGTCTCCCGCTATTGCAGGCGGATTCTTTACCATCTGAGCCTCCAGGGAAGCCCAAGTTCTCTATGAGATTACAACCTTTTCAGGGAAAGTAGCCTGCACGTAGTCCACACTGACACAGTGACCCTGGTCAGGAACCTGGAATCTAGCATAGATATCTCCCCTTGTCACACTAAAATTACGTAAACAGAAAACTTGTTGAGCACTTACTCCTCTTTTTTTAAATTTATTTTTGGCTGAGCTGGTCTTCATTGCTTTGTGAGGGCTTTCTCTAGATACAGTGAGCGTGGGCTACTCTCTAGGTGTGGCCGCATGGGCTTCTCGTTGTGATGGCTTCTCTTGCTGTGGAGCACGGGCTCTAGGCTTGTAGGCTCTGTAGCTGTGGCCCACGGGAGTAGTTACTCTGAAGCACGTGGAATCTTCACGCACCAGGGACTGAACCCTGTCCCCTGCATTAGCAGGTGAAGTCTTAACCACTGCGCCACCAGGGAAGTCCAGCACTCACTGTTCTTGACGCATGGATCTCATTTGACTTTTGCAACAAGCCTCTGCTGTAAGTATTATTGTGTCCTCAAATTATGGATGAGGAGACCAAGGCGGATGGTTTAAGTACGTTGATTGAGTCACACAGCTACGACATGTACAGAATCAATGCAATGTGGAGCCACATGCAATTAACCACTGCAATACCTCATGGTGAAGCAATCCTCAGTCCCAGAGATCCCGCCTTCTTAATCTCCTTGTTCGCCTGTTCCACCCTATCCCTTTGGGCACCGCCCCAGGTTAAGCATTTCATCTTTTCTCATCTTTGAAATTGTCCCATCCTCCTAGATTTTCTGTTTCCATGTCTTCTTTCATAACTGACCATGTTGGAATCTGATACCTATCTTTTTTTTTTTCCCCCTTCGACTGAACCACTCACCTTTCCCACCATAGTGAAAGCTCAGAGTCCTAACCACTAGACTGCCGGAGAATTCCCTTGACACACATCTGATCATGTCACACTTCTGCTCAAAATCCTTTAATGGTTTCTTGTTGCCTGTGAGTTGAAGGCCCTTATAAGGCCTTTCAAAGACCTGGTCTCAACCTCCTTGTGCAGCCTTATCCTTCTCTCCCACTGTTTCCATTGAAGCCCTTGTTCCAGGTACACCAAACATGTGCTCTCAAATATGAATACTATGCTTCTTCCTTTTCTCCTTTTTGCAACACCCACCGCATATACACAAGCACCTGTGCATGTATACAAACACACAGATGCACACATCCTATTTATTGCCTGATTCCTCTTTATTCTTTGAGCCTACTTGCTAAGTTGCTTCAGTCATGTCCAACTCTTTGCGACCCCATGGACTGTAGCCCGCCAGGTTCCTCTGTCCATGGGATTTTCCAGGCAAGAATACTGGAGTGGGTTGCCATTTCCTTCTCCAGGAGATTTGCTAGACCAGGGATCAACCTTGAGTGTCTTATGTCTCCTGCATTGGCATTGGTAGGCAGCTTCTTTACTACTAGCATCATCTGTGCTGTGTTTAGTCACTCAGTTGTGTCCATCTCTTTGTGACCCCACGGACTGTAGCCCACCAGGATCCTCTGTCCATGGGGATTCTCCAGGCAAGGATACTGAGTGGGTTGCCATGCAGGGGCTCTTTCTCCCTTGCTTCCAGGGGATCTGTAAGCCCCTATTCTTTGAGACTCAGCTGCTAAAATGTCTTCTCCAGGAAGCCTTTTCTCACACTCATAGTCAGGTCTAGGTGCCTCTTCCTTCTCCTTGGCATTGCATCTTCATAGGTCTGATAAAATACATCAATTTTTACTGTAATTTTCCCTTTACAAACTGTTTCTCTTTAGGATTGTAAGATTCTTGAGGGCAGGAACCATACTTATAACTAGTGTATGCTCAACATCTGTACATGCTCATACATTTATGTTAAATGAATAAAAGAATGACTTATTGAAGTGAATTGATTTTCGAAGTAGATTTCAAAATCTGGGCAATTTTGATCTTCACATTTTCCCACTGTCAGACTTATCTACCTGTGGATTTTTGCTGCAATGGAGCTCTCGTTGAGATAGGATGTAGCAGCTTTTTGGTTTGTTTTTGTTCTTTTAAAAACAATTTATTTATTTATGCTGTACTGAGTCTTAGTTGTGGCACACAGGATACACTAGTTGTGGTGTCTGAACTCTTAGTTGCAGTCTGTGGGATCTAGTTCCCTTACCAGGGATTGAACCTAGGCCTCCTGCATTGGGAACATGGAATCTTAGCCACTGGACCACCGTGGAAGTCCCCTGAGAATATAGTAGTTGTTAAGAATGAAGACTCACATCATCTATTAATATTAGCTCTACTAATTATAATTAAAACTTAGTTCTACTATCTGCTCTGTAGAAGGACATGGCAGCCCACTCCAGTATTCTTGCCTAGAGAATTCCATGGACAGAGGAGTCTGACAGGTTATAGTCCATGGGGTCGCAAAGAGTCGGACACGACTGAGTGGCTAACACACACACACATACACACACTACTATCTGCTAACACTGGGCCCTTAGGTAAAGTCACTCTCTCACTGAACTTCAGTTTTCTTTACTGTAAAACTGGGTTAACAATAGGATCTATCATAGGGTTCATGTGAGGTCTAGTAAGGAAACAAACATGTGGCAATTCCCTGGCTGTCCCGTGGTTAGGACTCGGCGTCTCACTGCCAGGGCCTCAGGTTTGATCCCTGGTTGGGGAGCTAAAATCTCATAAGCCATGCAGCATTGCAAAAATAAAAAGAACATGTGGAGCATGCAGTGGTTGGTGCAGAGCTAGGGCTCAGTACATACGAGCTATTCTTAGGAGCTATTTTCCTGACAGCTTCTCTTGACCCCATTGTGTCACCATTACATTTTGAACCAAAAGTCTGGAGTCTGGCTCTCAAATATGAACAGTCAATGTCAGCACACTCTTCGTTTGCCAAACTATTGGGTCACCCTGGATACAGGGCCATGGGGAATATGGATGCAAATGACAGCTGAAGACAAGAGTAGCCTTTTGCTTATAAATCACGACTTATTGCCTAGAAATGAAAAGTAAGCCTTGTCAACCAGTAGCAGATTACCTGAATTCTTCAAAATGCCGACCCCTCTGCCTGCTTGCTCTCCCTTGCATTTGGTAAAAGAAAGGTGACTGGTGCAGGCAAGTATGGCTACAAGCAGCAGTTTCTCCTTGGAGGAAAGGAAGCGGGACATAGACTGTCAGGGTTGGATGTGGGGTCCTTTGTTCTTTCCGTTGGCTGCACGGATGTGTTTGAAGCAACCCTGGGTAAACAAAGCCCCCGTGTGTGTCCCAAACACAGCTGGAAGAAATGCCTTCCTTTCCAATCTCATGCATAAGGAGGGGGTGGCAGTCTCTATTTCACACCTGAGGTTTCTGGATCTTGATTCAAGCAGCCTCTTTTAGAGGTCATAATAGTCTCAGTGGAGCCTGGAAATAAATGGCCAAGAGATAAATTGCAAGATTATCCCACAAATGTGTGTGTCGATGAAGTGAATGAGGAGTAACAAGGAAAAGTACAAGATGAGCCTTCAGAAGAATTCGAAGACTCTTTATGTCAAACTACTTTCTTAAGAACTGAAAAATAACATAATTTTGGGTCAAGGGTGAGGTATTCCTTTGAATGTGCAATCTTTTATAATAATTTTACATGTGGATATTTTAGCAATGCTATTGTCTCACCTGTCTCTGTGAGCACTGACATTTCCAGTTTAAAGGAGATTAAGTTGGAAAACAGGAGTTAACAAAAAGTGGTTGGTTGTATAACCAATGCTGAGAGAAAAGTAGATTTTTCCAAATGGATTAGTCAGGAAATTTGGCCAAAGGTATGTGCCCTGTCTGAGTCCCTTGGACAGCAAAGAGATCAAACCAGTCAATCCTAAAGGTAATCAATCCTGAATATTCACTGAAAGGACTGATGCTGAAGCTCCAATATTTTGGCCACCTGATGCAAAAAGCAGACTTATTGGAAAAGACCTTGATGCTCTGAAAGATTGAGGGCAGGAGGAGGAGGCAAGAGAGGATAAGGTGGTTGGATGGCATCACCGACTCAATGGACATGAGTTTGAGCAAGCTCTGGGAGATGGTGAAGGACAGGGAAGCCTGGAGAACAGCTCATGGGGTCGCAGAGTCGGACACGACTTTGCCACTAACCAACAACAGCATTGTGTCCTGTATAAATGGATAACAGAAAAGAACTATACTGGAAAGGTTATGAGACCACATACCTAGGTCCCACTTCCCAACATTGCTCCTCACTTCTTCAGTTTTTCCTTCTTACCTTTATGTTTTCTTATGAAATGATACATTTTTGCTTATTATGTAAAGTTACTCTTAAATTTCCTCTTGGCTTTATTTGTCAAATAGAATTTTCTGCACATTTATCCCAAAGAAAAAAATAAGTGAGCGTCTGCATCTATCAGAAGGACTAAACTGAAAAATAAACAAACAGACAATTCTGAGTGCTGGCGACAATGTGGAGCAACCAGAACTTTCATGCACTCCTGGTGGGAATGCAAAATGGCACAGACTCTTTGGGAAAAGTTTGATAGCTTCTTCTAAATGTAAAACATTCATTTGTCATATGATCTAGCAATTTCATATCTAAGAAACCCAAGAGAAGTGAAAGCATATACAAAATACACACCAAAACCTGTCCACAAATGTTAACAGCAGTTTCTCCAATAATAGCCAGAAACTGGAAACAACACAAACATTTATCAAATGGTGAATATACTGTGGTATATCCATACACTGAAATACTATTAAGCAGTAAAAAGGAATGACTTACTGATCCATTCAACATCTTGGATGAACCTTTAAAGCATTATGAAAGAAACCAGATTCAGAAAGCTATTTATTATAGCTCATATAAATATATGATATATTATATAGATTTTCTAGAAAAGGAAACAGAAAACAGATCAGTTGTTGTCAAGGGGCTAAGGATGGGAGAAGTGGATTCATTATAGAAAAGAAGGATGTGAAGGAATGTTTGAGATGATAGAAATGAATTATATCTGGTTATTTTTTGGGGGGCCATACTATGTCATGTGGGATCTTAGTTCCCCAACCAGGGATCAAACCTGTGCCCCCTGAAGTGAAGTACAGAGTCTTAGCCACTGCACTGCCAGGGAAGTCCCAAATTATTTCTGATTTGAAAAAATATTTGTATTTCTTTAGCTTTTGAGCTTCAAAATCTTAGGTCAACAAGGGTAAGAAAAGAGGACTTTACGCAAGAACAAACCATGTGGGAGAAAACACCAGGAATAAAAGCAAGATTTCTCCACTTCTATCCTTCACTTGAAAGGGGTTCCCTAGATTCTAAGAGGTGAGGGAAGAAAGAGGACGAGCAAAGGATAAATGGGGCCAAGAGATGTTTGCTCCCCCAAGACGTTGCCCAGTTCTTTGTCGAGCTTACTCCCCGTGGAGACAGCCTCCTTCTTGCTATTACATGAGTGACTGCCAGCTACCCCATTCTCCTACCACTTGTGAAACTGTTTACCTCAGATTGGGACTTGAACCCATGTGGTGGGAGCTCAAACCCAGCCAAAACCCTGCTTGGGACTTGAACCTACGTGACTGGGACTCAAGACCAGCCAAAGCCCACGGTACATGGTACAGACCTAATGAAGCTCAGTTTCTTGATGTCTCATTGCAGAAAGAATACAGTGAGAGAGAGAGACAGGTAAGAAGTGGATTTATCCAGATTCAGAAAGAAGCAGATTCAGATTCAGGCAGAATGTGGGCCATCGCAGAGGGCGAGTGTGGCTGTGAAATGTGGCATGGTTAGTCTTTATAGGCTGGGTAATTTCATATTTTATAGGCTGGGTAATTTCATGTGGCCATAAGCAGTGACCAAAGGACTGAAAAGGTCAATTTTCATTCCAATTCCAAAGAACGGCAATGCCAAAGAATGTTCAAACTACTGCACAATTCCACTTATCTCACATGCTAGCAAAGTAATGCTCAAAATTCTCCAAGCAAGGGTTCAACAGTATATGAACTGTGAAATTCCAGATGTTCAAGCTGGATTTAGAAAAGGCAGAGCAACCAGAGATCAAATTGCCAACATCCATTGGATCATTGAAAAAGAAGAGAGTTCCAGAAAAATATCTACTTCTGCTTAACTGACTACGCCAAAGCCTTTGACTATGTGGATCACAATGAACTGTGGAAAATTCTTCAAGAGATGGGAATACCAGACCACCTGACCTGCCTCCTGAGAAATCTGTACGTAGGCCAAGAAGCAACAGTTAGAACCAAACAAGGAATAGCAGACTGGTTCCAAATTGGGAAAGGAGTATGTCAAGGTTGTATATTATCAGCCTGCTTATTTAATTTATATGCAGAGTACATCATGAGAAATGCTGGGCTGGATGAAGCATAAGTTGGAATCAAGATTGCAGGAGATATATCAATAAGTAACCTCAGATACACAGATGACACCACCCTTATGGCAGAAAGCAAAGAAGAACTAAAGAGCCTCTTGATGAAAGTGAAAGAGGAGAGTGAAAAAGTTGGCTTAAAACTCAGCATTCAAAAAACTAAGATCATGGCATCCAGTCCCATCACTTCATGGCATATAGATGGGGAAACAATGGAAATGGTTAGAGACTTTATTTTGGGGGGCTCCAAAATCATTGCAGATTGTGACTGCAGTCATAAAATTAAAAGATGCTTCCTCCTTAGAAGAAAAGCTATGACCAACCTAGACAGCATACTAAAAGGCAGAGACACTACTTTGATGAGAAAGGTCTGTCTAGTGAAAGCTATGGTTTTTCCAGTAGTCATGTATGGATGTGAGAGTTGGACTATAAAGAAAGCTGAGAGCCGAAGCATTCATGCTTTTGAACTGTGGTGTTGGAGAAGACTCTTGAGAGTCCCTTGGACTGCAAGGAGATCCAACCAGTCCATCCTAAAGGAAGTCAGTCCTGAATATTCATTGGAAGGACTGATGCTGAAGCTGAAACTCCATTATTTTGGCCACCTGATGTGAAGAACTGACTCATTTGAAAAGACCTTGATGCTGGGAAAGATTGAAGGCAGGAGGAGAAGAGGACAACAGAGGATGAGATGGTTGGATGGCATCACTGACTTGATGGCCATGAGTTTGAGCAAGTTCCAGGAGTTGGTGATGGACAGGGAAGCCTGGCGTGCTGCAGTCCATGGGATTGCAAAGAGTCAGTGAATGACTGAGCTGCTGAAATTCATATGCTAATGAGTGGGAGGATTAATCCAACTATTTTGGGGAAAGTGTTAAGTTGTTCAGTCATGTTCGATTCTTTGGACTGTATATAGCCTGCCTGGCTCCTCTATCCATGGAATTCTCCAGACCAGAATACTGAAGTGGGTAGCTATTCCTTCTCCAGGGGCTCTTCCCAAACCAGGAATCGAACCCAGGTCTCCCGCATTGCAGGTGGATTCTTTATTGTCTGAGCCACCAGGGAAACCCATTTTGGGGAAGTGGTGGAGATTTGCAGGAATTGGGCCACTGTGTACTCCTTGGTCTTTTGACAGTGTCTTGGAACTGTTACTGGAGAAGGAAATGGTGACCCATTCCAGGATTCTTGCCTGGAGAATTTCATGGACAGAGGAGCCTGGCAGGCGGCAGTCCATGTGGTTTTAAAGAATCAGACATGACTGAGCGACTTTCACTTCACTTGGAACTGTCATGGCGCCTCTGGGTGTGTCATTTAGCTTGCTGATTGGGGATCAAGGTCTAATTAAAATCGACTTGTCTGCCATCTTGGACCCATTTGATTCTAACTGGTTTATGTTGTGTCCTTGGGCTATGTGATTCTTTCAAAAGTTGTGCCCTGCCCCCTTCCCTCCTGTTACACTTGTACTTGGTTAGACTGCAAGAAACCATATGACAGGCTTCACTCCCACCAAGGGATATAAAATATGCCCACTTTAGTTACCTTACCTGTCAACCTTCTCTTGGGGACTTCCCTGGCGGCCCAGTGGTCAGGATTTGGCAATTCCACTTCCAAGGGCCTAGGTCCAGTCCCTGGTCAGAGAGCTAAGATCCTACAAGCCATGTGGCATGGCCAAAAATAAACAAAAAATAAACCAACTTCTCTCATTCCCTTATTGTTTCAAATGGAATGAAGGTAAATGCTAAAGCAATCTTTCCTTTCTCCACATGCATTCAATACATACCACATTTCCTTTTGGGTTGGGGTTGAAAGGAATAATTCTTTTGTTAACTGACCATCCCTTACATCCACACTTTTTTTTTTTTTGTCCACGCAGCTTGCGGTATCTCAGTTCCCCAACCAGGGATTGAACCCAAGCCACATCAGTGAGAGCCTGGAATCCTAACCACTAAACGACCAGGGAACTCCCCACGATTATTTGTTCATCAAACGTTCACTAGTCAGTTATAAGGAGTTCTGGACTTCCCTGGCGGTCCAGTTGTTAAGACTCCACACTTCCAGTGTAGGGGGCGTGGGTTCAATCCCTGGTCAGGAAACGAAGATCCCACATGCTGAGCAAGCCAAAGAAAAAAAAAAGAGAGAACCTGGGTCCCTGTCCAGGAGGAGGTCCTATGGAAGGAGTCAGACAACAAACCTGGTAAGGACCATAGAGGAGGCCTGAGTCAAGCGCTACAAGGACCTAGCGGGAGAAAGGCAGCAAGGGGGTCTCTGGGAAGCGTTTCTAGAACTCTACTTTCTAGTCCAAACTAGTCATTGCTGTGGTAACGCTGACCTTTTTTTCCACTGGGCAACCCCTTCTCCCCCTTGTAACACAAGCACTCCCTAAAGAGATTGAGAAAACTCCCCCAAGGGCAGGGGAATTATCCCTAAGCCTGGCTCAAAAAGACTTATTGAAAGAATGGGTAAATTACTGTCCTTGGGTATAATTGTCCAAATATAGAGACATTAATAATTGCCAAATATACAGAAATGAAGAAAAATAAAATATGTTCAGAAAGTGCATGCAAAGGAAAAGGAAAATTATAAACCAGCCTACCAGTAATCCTTGTCATTTGGCCATTGGTGCACATGCATTTTTCCACTTTGAATAACACACATCCATGCTCTGCCTTTACTACTATTCAAGCAACAATAACCAACATTACACCAGCTTCCCTGGTGGCTCAGTCAGTAAAAATCCACCTGCATTGCAGGAGACCTGAGTTTGATCCCTGGCTCAGGAAGATCCCCTGGAGAAGGAAATGGCAACCCACTGTAGTATTCTTGCCAGGAACATTCCAAGGACAGAGGAGCCTGGTGGGCTACATTCCAAGGGGTAGCCAAAGTCAGACATGACTTAGGGACTAAACCACCCATCCAACCAACATTTCTTTAGCTTTAGGGGTGCCAGGCACCCCTAAAGAGATACATCTGAAGAGATACATTATTTCACTTGGTCTTTACAACAACCTTCTTTTACAGATAAGTCAACTGAGCCTCGAAAGGTAACTAATCCAAGGTCACACAGCTAATCAGAGCCTGGAAGCCTGCTTTTTAACCCCCAAATGCCTAGTAGTCTCATGCCCACAGGCAGAAAAGATCTTTATAGGCTTTCTAATGTTGAGTTCTTATCTCTCCTGGCTATTCTTTGGAACTCTGAATTCAAATGGGAATATCTTCCCTTTTCTCCTTTGCTTTTTGCTTCTCTTCTTTTCACAGCTATTTGTAAGGCCTCCTCAGACAACCATTTTGCCTTTTTGCATTTCTTTTCCATGGGGATGGTCTTGATCACTGTCTCCTGTACAAGAAAACAACAGAATGGGAAAGACTAGAGATCTCTTCAAGAAAATTAGAGATACCAAGGGAACATTTCATGCAAAAATGAGCTCAATAAAGGACAGAAATGGTATGGACCTAACAGAAGCAGAAGATATTAAGAAGAGGTGGCAAGAAAACACAGAACTGTACAAAAAAGTTCTTCATGACCCAGATAATCACAGTGGTGTGATCACTCACCTAGAGCCAGACATCCTGGAATGTGAAGTCAAGTGGGCCTTAGAAAGCATCACTACGAACAAAGCTAGTGGAGGTGATGGAATTCCAGTTGAGCTATTTCAAATCTTGAAAGATGATGCTGTGAAAGTGTTGCACTCAATATGCCAGCAAATTTGGAAAACTCAGCAGTGGCCACAGGACTGGAAAAGATCCGTTTTCATTCCAATCCCTAAGAAAGGCAATCCCAAAGAATGCTCAAACGATCGCACAATTGCACTCATCTCACACGCTAGTAAAGTAATGCTCAAAATTCTCCAAGCCAGGCTTCAGAAATACGTGAACTGAGAACTTCCAGATGTTCAAACTGGTTTTAGAAAAGGCAGAGGAACCAGAGATCAAATTGCTAATATCTGCTGGATCATCGAAAAAGCAAGAGAGTTTCAGAAAAACATCTATTTCTGCTTTATTGACTATACCAAAGCCTTCGTCTTTGTGGATCACAATAAACTGTGAAAAATTCTGAAGAAGATGAGAATATCAGACCACCTGACCTGACTCTTGAGAAACCTGTATGCAGGTCAGGAAGCGACAGTTAGAACTGGACATGGAACAACAGACTGGTTCCAAATCAGGAAAGGAGTACATCAAGGTTGTATATTGTCACCCTGCTTATTTAACTTATATGCAGAGTACATCATGAGAAATGCTGGGCTGGCAGAAGCACAAACTGAAATTAAGATTGCCGGGAGAAATATCAATAACCTCAGATATGCAGATGACACCACCCTTATGGCAGAAAGTAAAGAGGTACTAAAAAGCCTCATGATGAAAGTGAAAGAGGAGAGTAAAAAAGTTGGCTTAAAGCTCAACATTCAGAAAACTAAGATCATGGCATCTGGTCCCATCACCTCGTGGGAAATAGATGGGGAGACAGTGGAAACAGTGTCAGACTTTATTTTTTGGGGCTCCAAAATCACTGCAGATGGTGATTGCAGCCATGAAATTAAAAGACGCTTACTCCTTGGAAGAAAAGTTATGGCCAACCTAGATAGCATATTAAAAAGCAGAGACATTACTTTGCCAACAAAGGTCTGTCTGGTCAAGGCTATGGTTTTTCCAGTGGTCATGTATGGATGTGAGAGTTGGACGGTGAAGAAAGCTGAGCGCCGAAAAATTGATGCTTTTGAACTGTGGTGTTGGAGAAGACTCTTGAGAGTCCCTTGGACTGCAAGGAGATCCAACCAGTCCATCCTGAAGGAGATCAGTCCTGGGTGTTCATTGGAAGGACTGATGCTGAAGCTGAAACTCCAATACTTTGGCCACCTCATGTGAAGAGCTGACTCATTGGAAAAGACCCTGATGCTGGGAGGGATTGGGGGCAGGAGGAGAAGGGGACGACAGTGGATGAGATGGCTGGATGGCATCACCGACTCGATGGGCATGAGTTTGAGAAAACTCCAGGAGTTTGTGATGGACAGGGAGGCCTGGCATGCTGCAATTCATGAGGTCGCAAAGAGTCAGAAATGACTGAGCAACTGAACTAAACTAAACTGAATGTTGAGTTCTGCCTGCCTTATCTGCTTTTTCAGGTAAGTCTCCCTCGGGCTAAATCTAGCTCTACCCAAAGCAAGATGAAATACCTGATGTATAGGACACAACAGGTCCAAACCAGTTAGCTCAGTGATAACTCTAACCTTTTCTTTGCAAGCCTTGGGCCTGTCCTCAAGTCACTCAGTATCTAACTCTTTGTAGCCCCCCAGGCTCCTCTGTCCATGGAAATTTCTAAGCAAGATTACTGGAGTGGGGTGCCATTTCCTACTCCAGGGGGTCTTCCCAAGATGACTCCCTAACTCCCCCTGGTTAAACAGAAACTTCCAGAGTTCCCTCCTATAGCCAGGGCCCCAGAAGGTCAGTGATACTTCCTTTTTTCAACTTCTCTCCTTCATGTGGTTAGCATTCTCTCTGATACTATTTCTTTATAATATCATTGAGAAATAAGAACAGAATGAAACCTGAGCCCTGGACATGTCTCATCACCATGGAAACAACTTCAAGCCTGCATGCCTCCATGAGATGTGGGTACTGTTCGTCCAATGGGTGTGGAGATAAGGCTCTGGGAACTAGACAAAGTTAAAACAAGCCCCTGTTGGCCTAGTAGTTGTTTTGGTAATAAACACCATGTTCAACATAGGATTGTATCAGCAGCCACATTATCAACCTATATCCTCCATTCCTGACACTGTGCCAGTTTGGTACAGAACATACCAGCCAAATGAACATCAGCTCAAATTATCCTTCTTTTGTGAAGGGATGCTTGAAACTCTATTAAGGTGGCTCAAAGACTGTGGTAGGAGGAAAAAAAAATGTAAACAGCAAAAAATTTCAAGAACATTCTGTAGCTGATTTTTCACTTCTGGGAATGGGAAACCAAAGTTTTCCCAAGAGACTCCATTATTAAAGTCATAAATAAAACATCCCTGATTCAACTGCTTGGTTGGTGGCTGTGCTCTGGAAAAGTGGCTCAAAATCAGAGGCGGGCAGTCCTGGGGAGGCTGGGGAGCTTAGCCCGTCTGAGAACATCTTGCTTCCTCCACAAGCTGACTGCCCATCAGTCTCGGGTGTAAGGATAACGAGCAAATTCTGCTGTATGGAAGATGACCAAAGATGGGTACATTTCAAACAGGATCCTAAAATGCAAGGATGCTTTCCTAGCTGACATCCTTTCTTTTTTAAAGGTATACACTCTCCTCTCGAAGTAAAAGTGTGGTGTAGGGACTCCTAGTCTGATTGCCTAGGTGTTCTGGGTTCCAGTTCCAAATCAAGTGTAGGTTACTTAACCTCCCTGAGTGCCAGCCTCCTTGGTAGAGATGGGGTGGAAGGATGACTGTTAAACCTTAAGTATCCTATGTGCTGGGACTTCCCAGGCAGTCCAGTAGTAAAGACTTGGCCCTTGCAATGCAGGGGGCATGGGTTCGAACCTTGGTTGAGGAATGATGATCTTGAATGCTGAGATAATATCTGGGCCAAAAAAAAAAAAAAAAAAAAAATCCTATGTGCTAGTGGTGCCTACCACAGTGAGTTTCAATTACTCAGCAAATAAAGGACAAGTGACACCTGCTAAGGTCTACTTGGTCTGGGCAATCCGCTGAGCACTTTATGGCTGTCACTGATCCCTACAATAACTTATGCATGGTTTCTGGTAGCCCCAATTTACAAACGATGGAAACTAGTCCTGAGAATTTCAGTGACTCCCTCAAAGTGATCAATGCGTGTCCAACTCTTGAGACCCCATGGACTGTAGCCTGCCAGGCTCCTTTGTCCATGGAATTTTCCAAGTAAGAATACTGAAGTGGGATGCCATTTCCTCTCCAGGGGATCTTCCCGACCCAGAGATCGAACCTAGGCCTCCTGCATTGCAGTCGAATTCTTTAACAAGTGAGCCATCGGGGAAGCTATAAGCACGCAGTTAGGCTTCAAACCCCCATCTGTCCAACTCCAAAGTAACCTTTCTACTTGACCTTGCTAATACCTCAGCTTGGGAGAAATCATTAATATGATTTTAATTCAAAATAAATATAACTCAATGGTTTGGTCATAGTTTTCAAATAATTTGCTCAGGCCTTGAAAAACTCAGCTTCTCTAGCTATCCTGTCTCTCATTAAAATGATCCCACATCACTTGGGAATGAGAAGAATCTTCATGCAACATGAACTTTTAATCTTTGGCTTGTTCAAACAGGCCCGGAGCATCGCCCCCTATGGCTCCAAAGAAATGTCATGTGTTAGGACACTTTAGTCACATCCAGATGGGTAAGTTTTGGGGTTTCTGTCTTTCAGTCTGAACTGAAAGTAATACTTTGTTTTTTCCCTCGAAAGAAATAAGAAGTCATAGTACTGAAATCAATATTCATGAAATCCTGTAAAATAAAGGTTTAACAAATTATGCTTCCTCAGTTCTAAGCTCTTGGCTTCTAACAGAAAAGCCAGGGTTTCCATTTCATGAAAAAAGAATAAAATATAAGAGAACAAAATAGCATGACATTTTGGGTGTGTGCTTAGTCAGACCTGCCAGAGAGTTTCCGATTTGGTAGTTATTCCTTTTTCCTGAATGGCAGGCTGGACCAGATATGGTGTGGACTTCAGAATCAGAATAACAGTTCAGAGCTCTTCCATGTATATATTTATGCTCACTGAACCTCAGTTTTTTCCTCTGTGAAAGAGGGAAGCTTCATGGGATTGTTGTGAAATTAAACAAAAAATATACATACAGAGCAAAATACAGTAGTCCTTTTTTCCCATGCCAAATTCAAAATGGACTTGAGCAGTCTGTGATGATAACAGTTATTTTAATATCATTGACTCCTCCCTGGCGCTGGCCTAACCCTTGCCATAGATTCCGTTTTTTATGAAGGGAAACCAGTATTTGAAACCAGGTGCTCTAATTCCAGTGCTCGCCCTGTGCCCTGTTCTAGGACACGAGCCATTTATTGGGTTCAAATTAAAGGATTTATGAGCAATTGCTTTTGCAGGAAACAGCTGCCTGAGGGTCGTGGTCCCTGTGGCTAGGTATTTGGCCAAAGGTAGGGAAAGCCATGCATAATCCTTTGTTCTCCCTCAACACAATTAGTACCCCTGCTCTTCTCCTCCCTGGGGTTAGTTTCCTGACCAGACTAGGTACATAATAGATGCCCCCAAAGTGCTTGCTGAATAAATAAACACAAGTTAATAAACTGATTGCTCATGGTGTAACAATTTATGGAACATTTAACGCTAACCTCTTCTCCATTCTTCTCTTAGGGAAACTAACATGTTAAAGAGATTAAGGGGAAAAAAAAACACCTATGAATGCTACACATTAATTCAGTGTTCACCAAGCACTTATTAAGGACCTCCTATTAATCAAAGGGCCAAGGATTACATATGTAATTCATTACAGAGTATTAAAGAAGCAACAAAGCTCAGCTTATACTCAGCTATGGACACAATACTTTTCAGGTAGAATTGAGCTTTGTGGCTTTGTTTGCACCACTTTTCTAATTTGCATTGCTCAATCCTTATTTATTAAACAGCCATGGTGGGCAGACTGGGCAAGTGTCCCGTAAAGCACGCTAGAATGGGGGCAGGAGAAGACAGAGGCGAACATGAGGGACACGGTGTAGGGAACCAAGAGCATAAGGTCAGATGGGCTGTAATTCCTCACCCTGTCATGAGCAAACCTTGGTTTCCTCATCTACAAAATGAGAATGATCATCTGCCCTGCTCTCCCACGAACGCCTAGGATGATATGAGGAAACACTTCCTTGTGAACATCCTATGTGAGGTTGTGTAAGCAAAGAGTCCAACACAGGCTCTCACGCAAACCAGACACTCCATGAACATCCCTGCCTTCCCCTCCCTTTCTTCAGGAGGCGTCCCTGGTGACGCAGCGGTAAACGGTCCCGCCAATGCCAGAGCTCTGGGTTCAATCCCTGGGTCGGGAAGATCCCCTGGAGAAGGAAATGGCAACCCATTCCAGTGTTCTTGCCTGGGAAATCCCATGGACAGAGGAGCCTGGTGGGCTGCAGTCTATGGGTTGCAAAGAGTTGGACATGACTTAGCGACTAAACGATCCCTTCTTCCAGCCTGATCTCCTGGACAGCTGCAGTGGTTTAGGTCTGGTCCTCTCCTGCACATGTTATCTTTTCCCCCATCAGTGGCTGCCAAAGGCAAACACAAATGAAATAGTAACAGGGTAGCCACTGAAGCAAAACAGGTCACAGGAAGGAGATAATGCATTCAAGGACAAATAAAAGTCAACTGTAGCTGGGGCCAGAATGGGAAAGTAAAAAGTCCGGGAAAGTAGAGATGGTATCTGCTATTTTAATAGGGAATGGGCTTTTAAAATATTATTACCAACGTGAAAACATACAACACATATACTTGTGTGGCTTTAATATCCTCTCTGCTATTTAGGTTGCTTGCACAAGGCGGGAACCCTGTAAGCTATGGATGCAATCTTCTGAAAAAATGCTTTAAAATACAGAATAAACTGATGATGTTTAGGTAGAAGTAGCCTTGTGAAAACTGTACTTATAATGACTGGCTATGCAAGGCTGTGTGTGCATATAGACAAGACTAGAGGGAAAGGTATTTGGGAAATAAACAGCTGCAATGTTAGGATGGTTGAATTGCCTTACCCAGTCCCTAGAACTGAATGTGAAAGTGAAGTTGCTCAGTTGTGTCCGACTCTGCGATCCCATGGACTGAAGCCTGCAAGGCTCCTCAGTCCATGGGATTCTCCAGGCAAGAATATGGGAGTGGGCTGCCATTTCCTTCTCCAGGGGATCGTCCTGACCTAGGTATCAAACCCCGGTCTCCAGGGAGACGCTTTTACAGTCTGAGCCACGAGGGAAGCCACCTAGAACTGAATAGATGTTTATTATTTGTTCAGTGAGTGAGAAGACTTGCTTTTCCATATATTGTAACTATTTCCCTTTGTTAGTCAACTATTTCCCTTTGTTAGCCAACCATTCAGAGGTAATGTTGCCTCTTCTTGACATTATTTTTATCTCCAAAGAAAATTGGTGTAAACAGAAAATGTTGAGAGGTTAACAGGGGGCTTAGTAGACAGAAATGATAAAGGTCACTCCTGCATTTCTGATCTCCAAAACCAGAAGTGTTTATAGATAAACAGGAGACCTGGTTTTTATTCATTAATCAGCCAAGTGTCCTTAGAGAAAATAACCCCCTAGGGCCTCAGTTGACAGATCTGTGAATGGGCTTAGACAGACGACCTCCTTTTGACCTTTCAGTTACTTTTCATGTGTTAAACGTCGAGATAAAACATGTTGGGTCAATTAAGACAGAGGAGCCCTGCAAAGAATTCATATTTGAAAACTTTATTTTCTCAAATGAGCACCAACACAGATTGGAAATATGACAGAAACAATGCACTTTTCTCTAATACTGAATCACTATGTACAAATACAGGAAATGGTGAAGACAAATTACTTGAAAATAATTTTCTTTGTTATTGAAGCAAAGTGACCTGAAAATGCCACTTAAAAAAAAAAAAAAGATAAAAGAAAAACAAAACCCAACAAATACAGTTTGTAAACACAAGCATAAATAGGCAGAGTCTGTACTGAAAGATAGTCTCTGCAGGCTGGAAAAGGGAACTGACTCTCACTTTCACCCAAATGTTATACAAAAACATACGGGCAGGTAGAATTTGATAATATGAGAACGGCTTGTTTCTTCTTGGCTTTATCTTTCACTGCTGGCTGATTTCATGACGTTATCGTAATTTTAAATATTAAATATTAATATATCTCTTTCTTTGACCTAGACCACTAGCATGTTTTCTCATTTGAGGCAGACTCATTTTTTAAAAAAAATAATCTAAGTTGATTGTGTTCAATATTTGATTTCCCAGCCTCTTCCTGAACCTGAGGCAATGTGACCTTAAAAAAAAAAAAAAAAAAAAAGCTATTTACCTACAAAATATGTGTATTATTTTATTGACATTCTTTTCAACCCAAACCAGTTTAATGTTTAACATGATGTGGCTTCCACAACAACTGGAGCCCTGGGTCCATGATGAGGACACCCTCACATCTCAGTGAGGGACACAGCTGCAACTCTGCTGGGTCTTCACAAACAACAGATTTCCTTTACAGCCTGGAAAAGCTGAGCACACACAGACAGAGGAGCAAACACGCAACAGCTCCGAGCTCGGGAAAACACTCCTCGAGGGTTGTGCTGTTGGTCCACTCAGAAACAAAACCAGCAGAGAGAAAGGGAAGAAGAATCTCATGTGCACAAGGTGTAAACTGTAGGTATAGTGTCCCCCAAAAAACGAAAACCAGAGGCACAATGCAAGGCTTTACACGCACACACGCACGCACACACACATACACGCACGCACACGCGCGCGCACGCATACGCACACACACACACACTCACACAAACAATTAAAAACATGACTCCCATCTGTTGGAAATTCTTCCAACAAGAGGAATCGCTCTAAGTTGTTACTAAATTTATTTGATTCTCTTTATTTTCTTTTCTGACCAATAGCGGTGCAAGAAAATATTTCAATTCTCAACCTGGTAATGTACTGCAGAGTCAGTTCCATTGGGAAGAAATACAGAGGCATTGCTTCATTTATTGCCTCTGTCCAGACTAAAGTGATGGAGATTTTGTTTTTTTTTTCCTTTCCTTTTCTTTTGCAAGAGTATATTGGTGATCACTGTTTCCCTTAAGATATACTTCAAGAAATGCAGAGGAAACTAGAGAATTTAAAAATGAAAATAAAAAGTGCTCTCAGGGGATCTGAGAAAACAGCACCAAATATATTATTTAAAAAATTAAATATTATTTACAAAAGTATATTTCACAAGCAACTGTTTCTTATATATCCTCTTGAAAATCTTTTTATAAAGGGGACACCTGTCTTTCACACACTGATCCACCAGTAAAGATTGACTCTATCCTGTCTCCATCATCCTGTTGTCCAGGGAACTGGGCAGGCCCAGCTGACGTTCCGTGGACGCTGAGCTCGGCTGGGTTGGATACACATCAAGTCAACCCATCAGCGGCCTGAGACTAACATCCCAGCGGGCTGGGTGGAATCCAGGGCCGCCCACGCCATGACCTGGGGAGGCACAAGGGAGATGGAACTAGGATCTGCCGGCTGGACTTCAGCTGAAAAGGAAGGCAGCTGCTGGCTGAGGTCTAGCACGTCATGCCTTTTCTTTTCCCCTTCTCCCTTTCCCTATTCTGGGCACCCCACCTAAGCTTTACCATCGAACTCCAGCTCCCCAAACCCACCAGGGGTGAACGGATGAGGTCTTTGGTTATGCTCTGAGTCCATAATTTGGTGAGGAAATTAAAAAATGAACCGACTGAGGCATCTCCCTCGCTCAGCTGCGGTCTCTCCGATGCTGCCAGACATTAGTAGACAAGCCATGAATGGAGCTCAACTCATAAGAAGCACTTTTGGTTTTTCTTAGGGAAAGCCTAATGAGTTGTTTTTTTTTTTTACCCTTGTCATTATGGAAAAACCAGCATTTTGTTCAGCTCTCTCGCACCATGTGCCCACTGGATGTTCAATGGATCGTAATTTAAATTAAAGCAAAACACAACACCAGAACCCGGGTCTAACTGGAGCCTGCTCTGATCCATGCAAAAGTCAGAGGCCCCATCCCCAAGGGTGAACAGTGGCACTTCGGTCTCCTCTGCCCCTTTAACATTCTAGGGCACCTCACGTCCAGTTTCTATATGACCACGCTTGGTTTTTACACACCTACATGTTCCCCCTATCCTGACCCTCCCTGTTTTCTTTTCCTGGAAAGGATTATCAATAGCCAGGACATTCCCTGAGTAAAGGGGCTAATCAAAACACAGAAATGAGAGCCACTACCTTCAGCAGGGACGCAGAGGGGAATTTATGATTTCTGGGCTGGCAAACGAGCTTAGGAATGTGAAAGTTGAAAGTGATTTTTTTTTTTTTTAATTGAGATCTTGGGCCTGGGAACCAGAGGAACTGTGTCTCTGGGACTGGAAATGAAAGACTTCTGAATCTCGGTCTGCTTTTTAGTAACAGTGGAGAGAACAACTTAATCTCCCAGGATCGCTAAAGCACCGAATGATGTGGGCCAAGAAGCTTTTTGGGAACCAAATTTGGTTTTGCAGAACCCTCTTTGTCTCGCAGAGGCTGCCTGCTGCTAAACGTGGGGCTACCTGGCTTCCCGTTCGCTCTTCACCCAGCACTACCCCGGCAGGACCACGCCCGGCTCATGCCCCACGTCACACCAGCAGCCCCCAGAGACGCAAGAAGGCATTTCCACGACAGACTCACCCTCTCTGGGAATCTCCTTCCATTCTGAAAACATCCCGGGTTGGCTGCTTTAATCTTGCTTAACAATTTTACAGGTTCTCCTTCAACTCACTCTTTTGTGACTTTTAAGGTGAATTTTTCTATAGGATCAGCCTACTGGGAGAATGAGATGCTGAGAATTACCTAACATAACCTACACATATCTTTAGCAATGATAATATTTTCAGTCTAAGCAATGAAATCATCTCAGTTAAATGAGTTTCGGTCATGCACTGCATACTGGCTAAGTTGCTGTAGAACAGACTTCACAGTGTTGATTAAATGCAACAAACTCCTCTCTCATGAGCCTCACAGGGATGCATTCCCCCACTTCCCTAATATAATGAACTTTGGATGGGGAGGTCGGGGGTGGGGTGTAACACTGGAATTTATAACTTGCCGTCTGACATCAAATCGAAGACCTTCCCGTTGCTGGATCACACGGACAGATTTCTCTCCACACAAAAACATTCAAGTACAAAGAGAACAAGTTAGGGGCATGAGGAATCTACCGGCCAGGGTATCACTAAACTCGAAGCCTTGGGACTTTGTTTTCCACAACTACAATGATAGAGCTGGAGGAAAACACCCAAAAACTCATACGCATAAAGAACTGCTGTTTTCAGTGAAGCCAATGCATACCAAAAAAAAAAAAAGATGCACTTAACCTGTAACAGTTCAAACCTAAACTATTCCAGGCTCTGCCCCACCCCACCCCCACTTCCTTGCCATAGTGCTCTTCTCTTATGAAGGTTCAGAAAAAAAGGTCAGTCAGAATTGCTAACTGGTTCTACTTTTTTATTTTCTCTGGCCCAAGATCAAGGCCATTTCTGCAAGAGCTCCCCAACTGCACCTCCCCCCGCTTTGTTCCCTGTTATCCTCAATCACTGATTTTTTTTTTAACTTGATTGCTGGTCAAAGCCTTTGGGATATTTGCATCTCACGCACATTGCAAATGACAGTCCCCTCTCCTGTCACCTACAGGGGCTGAAGAGGCAGAGATCACCCAGAGGAGCAGTGAGGCATCAGAGTCATCAAAACCTTCTGGGCTTTCCCCAAGTCATCCCCTGCTCCAGGACACACCACCCCCCCACCAGCTCGGGCCGGGAGAACCAGGCCGGCCCCCTGCCCCGCCGGCAACGATTAGGGGCCATCCTTCTTGTGCTCTCATTTGCTAACCTGGCACATTTGGTGTCAGGAACAGAAGCTTCTGATCAGAGAGAATGCAAGTCATGAGGTATTTTTTTTTTCCTCTTTGTCCTCTTAGACAAGTCGATTATTTCAAGCCTAAGTTCCCAGGTCTCCAGGAGCAGCACAGGTCTGTTCCTACCTCTCCCCTCCCGCCCCCTGCCCACCCGGGACCCTCACACCCCCAGGCTGGGCCACTGCGCTCCCGACCCAGCGGCCTTCCGGCAGCTCTTCAAGGGCCCTGGGGCCTTCGCCAAAGTGGGCTGCCGCCATGCGGGCAGGCGTCTGTTCCTTTTTGTTGTTTTGTTTTTTCAGCCAACACTAGAACAGAGAGAGAAGCCAGGATCAACTCACAAACAGATACAAAGCAAAGAGACAGAGAGACAGCGGTTTAGAGGCCGGTCACCAGAAAGATGGCGTCAGGGTGGGAGAATGCCCCAGATGGCAAGGCCCCTAAATGGATGGAACCAAGTGTTCATCACTCTCTCACGCTTGGGTAGAATGTTCGGTTGGATGGCATTCGCGTGGACGCTGGGCTGGCTGGATGCTCTCCCCTCAGTCCCAGCCATTGTCCTTGATCATGTGTGCTAGCTCAATGATGTATTTGCCTTCTTTATATTTCTGGCTGCTTTCAAAGGCGTGTTCCTACGGAAACACAAAGGAAGAGGAGACATCCAATGACCAAAGATGCGCAGGTGACTTCTGGCTACAGGAGCAAAGGCAAGGCCAGTGACGGGCCTCGGGGCCTCTGAAGTCTGGCCCAGCCTCACCGAGACTCACAGAGAAGGCCCACCAGTCAAGCAAGCCGTGTCCCCTTGGCTTAACTGCAGGACTGAGGCATCACCAGCGCTTTCTCTGTATTTGCAGTAGAATTTAAATATTTTTAAATGTAAGTATCCTAAATAGTTTCTCAGTATGTGCAGTAGAGTTCCTTTAGCATCTTTGCTCAAACATCATCATCATCGCAGTAAGGTCTTTATCGAAAACCACAACCTCCCCTACAGCCATCCCCTTTGCCCCCTGTCTTTTCCTGCTTTACTCTTCTCCACAGCACTTAACCACATTCAAACATACAGCATAACTTGTATCTATTTTGTGTCTGTCTGTCTTGGTCATTGTATATCTACTTTGTGTTTTGTCTGCCTTGTAAAATCTTATGGGCACTTAGCTTTTTATGTCAACCACAAATCCATCCCATGGAGGTATCCACAGAGTTTCTGTGTCACATTTTTAATATTTTGGGGGGCTGTGCCAAGCAGCTTCTGGAATCTTAGTTCCCTGACCAGGGATTGAACCCGGGCCCTCAGCAGTGAGACCACTGAATTCTAACCCCTGGACCGCCAGGGAATGCCCACTGTGCCATTATTTTAAACCATGCTTGTTAGGCTTAGAGAAAAGACATTCGGGGAGAGGAACAAAGGGTACCGTATTGCCAAACAGGTCTCTCTTTTATTTCTTATCTTGCTATTTCCATGTCAGATGGCTTAAGTTTGTTTTTCCGTCACTGCCCTCTCCAGGGAGCAAGGAGCTATATGAATTGCAGGCTGAAGGACCTGTCAGCCCTTGAGCCCCACTCGGCTGCGAGGCCTCCAGAGGGCAAACCTAGTACAAACCAGCTGGGACGTGTCCATCTGAAACAGTGCCGCAGGCTCTCCCAGCTAACAAGCCCCACAGAAATAAGCCCTGCGTCGGTGTGGCATCACGATGATATTCTATTTGCAGAAACAGATACTGAAAGCCATCTTGGTGTGGCATCTAAAAACCAGTGGGTGTCAGGATCATCAGATGGTGAAGCTCGATGGGCAGAACAGTGGACAAACTCTCCTTTCTGAGCCCCCCAAATCAGGAAAGAGCTGAATCCTACTGCTGATAGGTGCTAGGCAGCAATTGTATGAACTGTATCTTCTGTTCTAGGGTGCAGGGGCTCTGGGTCTCAACACGAGTTCAGACTTGAGTCTCTCGGTTCAGAGAGGAGTCATTCCACGTAGCAGAGAGGGGAGGGGCGTCGAGAGGAAATGCAAACACACGACACACACACACAAGAGCTGTGGGCTCAGCAGTAATTTCCCTGACACCTCCTTATTCCCCAGCTCCGTCTGCCTGAGTGTGATGTGTACACAACAGAGGAATATGGTTTAGGAATAAGACCTGTTGTTCCATGGTAGGGTGTTCAGAATACAGGGGGAGGAAAGAAATAAAACCAGGAAAGTGACAGTGTGTCCCTATTTTAAAGAAAAAAAGAGAGAGGGAAAAGAAAGTCAATACGCCCACCCCTCAAGCCTCGAGACACTTGCAAAATATCACAAGTGGACTCCAGGGGACAGAACACTGGATCTGGAATTGACACAAACATCGCAGATTAAACCCCGCTCCTACTGCTTCCCAGCATCAAAAACATTATCTAAGTATCTGACTTCCATTAATAGTTTGCAGAATTATAAACTTTCCACTTACAAAGTTGGGATAATTGCAAGTACTTCACAGGGTCATCGTAAGGGTCAGAAGGAATAACAGAATGAAAGGTTGGAGCACTGGGCCTGGTATGTGAGAGGGGATCAGGGAATGTTTGGGACATTCCTGTTGTCCTGTCCAGCTGTTTTATACTTGGCTTTCCTCCCAAGTATCATGACTGTAAGCATCCTGAGAGCAAGAACTGGATCTCACTCACTTTTGTATCCAACACAAAGTTGGATTTGTTTATTTATCTTAATAAATAAAGCTTATTTATTATTTATTAAACTTAATAAATAAAAGTCTATTTATCTTAATAAATAAAGCTTTGTCAAAGGACTGGATTTTTTTTTTTGGCCACTCTGTGCGGCATGTGGGATCTTAGTTCCCCAAGCAGAGATCCAACCTGGGTCCCCTGCATTGCAGGGTGCATTCTTAACCGCTGGTCTGCCAGGGAAGTCCCCAGGACTTAATCATTTTACCCAAGGTAAGGAGGCAAGCTGGCCAACTCAGGATTATTTTCTGTCTATAATCCAGCACATCTTCAAGGAATAAGATAATCAGGAAGTTGGGAAACAAAGAAGGGGCAGAACGTTTCTGGATAATCAAAAACAGAACTGTGGCCCCCCAGACCACAGAGGGGGCCAGTGGCCACACAGGGGAATCAGATCGGCCAAGGCCCTTTCTCCCAGATGAACCTGCGGCTGAACCTTCTCAGCATCGTGACACAGTGTCTAGGTTTTTCCGTTCTCATTCTGAACATTCCGAGGAAGACATGAAAGACAGAATCTAAAGGCTGTGCTCCTTCCCTGGAGACTCTACCTGCTGCAGTTTTTATGATCTGAGTATTTTTAAACTTTATTTCAACGGAATCATACTTTCATGGCTGGCTTTTCTTGCTCAATATATTTTTTTCCACACAGACTCATATTTTTAGAGCAGTTTTAGACTCATCGAAAAAAGGAGCAGGAAACACAGAGACACAGAGATTTCCCCTATGCTCCCTGCTTCCACATATGCAGAAGCTCCTCCACCAGCAAAGTCCTGCAGAGCAATGTCTTTGCTGCCATCAACAAACCTACATGACACATCCTTAGCACTCTCCAGGAGGTCCTGACTGTTCCTTCAGGCTCCTTCCCAAGCAGGTCCTACCAGCCAGCCCCACACCAACCCTCTGCGATAACATGGAATAAAGTTCTCTCCCAGAAACAGGAAGACTGACTTTTCAACATCCCCACAATGACAGAGAGGACAGAGAAAAGCACTGTGAAAAGATCTACCGATAATAATAGCAGCAACAACAATAATAATACAAGTTGACTTTCACAGAATACACAAACCTCCTCTCACCCTGGCAAGGCTCTGCACGCTCTCCTAGCTGCCAAGGAGACATTACAACTATCTGTTGAGGGACTCCCCTGGCAGTCTAGGGGCTAAGACTGCACTTCCAGGGCAAGGAATGTGGGTTCGATCCCTGGTCAGGGAACTAAGATTCCACATGCTGCGTGGCATGGTCAAAAAATTAAAATGTTCTGGGGATGTTTACTGGAGCAAAGAGCTCTGCAGTCAGACCACTACCTGCACTCCTATTTTTCTTTGGCCACCTGATGACTAGACAATACGGGACATACTATCACCCTGCCTAAGCCTCAGTTTCCTCATCTGTAAACTAGGGATTAAAATATGGCCCACACTCTAAGGATTCTGGGAAGAGTAAACAAAATAACGTATGCTTGGGACACAGTAAGCCGTCAGGAGATGTTATGTGCCATTGTTATTACTACTGGGCTTCCCCGGTGGCTCAGACAGTAAAGTGTCTGCCTGCAATGCGGGACACCCGGGTTCAATCCGTGGGTTGGGAAGATCCCCCGGAGAAGGAAATGGCAACCCACCCCAGTGCTCTTACCTGGAAAATTCCATGGACTGAGGAGCCTGGTGGGTTACAGTCCATGGGGTCGCAAAGAGTCAGACACAACTGAGCAACTTCACTTTTCACTATTACTACACTGAGAGGGTGTGTGTCTGTGTGTCTGTGTGTGTCAGGAGCAGGTGAAGGATTGAGTAGGAAGAGTGGAGTGTCAATGAAAAGAGGACGCATGTGTGCCAGGAACTGCTCTTGGAACTCAGTTTCCCATCCTCGTTGAAGACAATCCTACAAAGCCAGGGGAAGCAACTGGGAGACTGCATTCCAGTGTCCGACTCTGTTAGTTTCTTTATGGCTCGCTCTCCACCAACCAGACCCCTCGGTACTTACATATTTCCAGCCCAGGGTGGTTTTGCAGTTTTCACAGTAAATGTCTGCGACGGCGTGCAGTCCTGTTAGCAACACACGCTCTTCCGCTGGCCCGCAGCCCACATTAACTCTGTGCCAAGGGTGGGGAGAGAGAAAGAGGGGAGTCAGGCAAATGCCCATCGGTTGTTCAAGCTGAACTTCCAGCAAAAGATTAACTGAATATGGCTGCCCGAAGGGAAGCCAACGCTAAGAGCATCACCTCTAACCGAAACTAGTAGCAACCTCCAAAAGGCAGCCACGTAGAAACATCTCCACTGAGTTGTCTGTCAGATCTGAAAGTTCTGATTCAGTGAGTCGACTTAAAACAGTCTTTATGGTTGAGACTTTGCTTGGAATTTTTCTTTCTTCAGTGCTTTTAGGCTTGTGATTTAAGGGGACAAACGGACAACCACACTGAAGCCCACAGCCTGAGCACAGCTTCCTGAGGACGGACCATGACCAGAGATGTCAATCATGGCAGCAGAGTCCTGTCCTCATCAGGGACCAGTGAGCCCCATCTATCAGCTACCTAAACTCCTTCACGGAGCACCTATTATTTCAAGCTGAACATGCTAGATTTCCATTTTCACAGTTCATCAGGCTTGTTTTCCCAGAGAAAGCTGTAAACGATGCTGAGGGCTGTGGCAGACCATACGGGGGGACAGAGGCTCTTGGCTAACCCCACTTTACAAAGCCTCCTCCAGCCTCAGTCCTCCAGCGGATCCTGGGGTCTTCTGTTCATCCTCCTCTCTTCCTCGGAGACACGTCTCAGGTCTAGTTCTGAGACCTTCGTGGTCAGGCTTCAGAAGAAGCACGCCAGCTTCTCTGCTAGGAGACTACAGCCCTCTCTGCTTACTGGAATACTGCTTACGTTATTTTTAGCCCAAAATGATGGCCACCCCCCACCAAATTCCCCAAGGATGACTGGCTAACATGTGTGGTTAAATAATGATCCACAGGGTTGTGTGTTATGTGTGTGTGTGTGTGTGTGTCAGAGAGGACAGGTTCCACTGTGTCATCATCATGGAGTGTTGCTTTTCCCCATCCCTCAAAATTTGCACCGAACAATGGATGTACCATTCAGAGACACTCACACTGAGTTAAAGAGGTAAGCTCGTCCTTGACTTCCTTGGAACGACTGAAATGCAAGAAGACAAATCAATGGTTAGAGATCCATTTCACCCACCCAGGGGGGAAACCAGCCCCAAAGCACAACAATCATGACCTTGCAGGACTGACAGAGCTAAAGGGGAGCAGTGAGGCAGCTAACTGTCCAGCTGGCAGATGGCACGGTGGGAGGAGGAGAAGGCAGAACAAACAAAGCTACGGAACCCGGGTCAGCCCACACTTGGATTGGCAAGGAGACAGCATTAATCCACATTGGCCTTTCCTGGACCCATGTGCTTTTGGCCATCTGTGCTGCCCACAGCTTTCCTGGAGGTGGCCAGGGCACGGCAAGAGGCACAAGTACCTCTCCCTGCCCTCTTGTACAACCCTCAGGAGACAGCAAAGAATTCCCAAGGTAAGACTGAACCACCAAACCCACACTTCTCACTAGTCTTACTTTCCTGGAGACCCTAATTGCTCTAACAGTCATTGTCTTCCTAAATGCAGCACGGAGGACTTTCCTGGTGGCCCAGTGGTTAAGAATCCACCTTCCAATGCAGGGCACACAGGTTCAGTCCCTGGTTGGGAAACTAAGATCCCACAGGCTGTGCAGCCAAACCAACCAACCAACCAACCTGCACTGCAGGAGTTCTCTCTTTCTGAGGTATAAGCAACTTGATCTCCAGGTCATAGGAATGCCCACTAAAGGGTAATCCCACTTTAACTTCTAGCTTAGATAGGAGCTGGACTGCACAGAGATCAAACCAGTCATTCCTAAAGGAAATCGGCTCTGAATATTCATTGGAAAGACTGATCCTGGGGAAGATTGAGGGCAGGAGAAGAGGGGGAGACAGAGGATGAGATGGTTGGATGGCATCACTGACTCAACGGACATGAGTTTAAGCAAACTCCAAGAGACAGTGAAGGACACGGAAGCCTGGCGGGCTGCAGTCCATGGGGTCACAAAGAGTTAGACACGACTTAGTAACTGAACAAAACCAACAAATAGGAGCTTCTTTCTTCTGGCTGGAGGATGGCAGGGACTGGGAGAAACCGGAGCCTGAACGCTCACCCTGCAATACTTCCTCTAACACGGGCCTGTCCATGTTCTCCTCCTCTGGTTACACTGGAATGTCTGGCTGACATGAGCCAGCCATGTCCCACACTGCTGCCTGCATTTTTAATGTGGCTTGACAAATGTACCCTGAATTAAACATCCTCGTCTGCTCTGAAGACCACTCGGAAAGAAACAACCAAACAAAATAAGGGACTTTCCCATGACCTCTGTTATTCAGTGGCTGGAGAGATCCAGGGCTGACTGGTTAACAGATGACCAGAGGGTAGGAGAGAACCAGATAGGACACAGATCACTGCGTCCAAGACAGCTGCCATCAGAAGCAATGGACTTAAGGGATCGGGGCCCGCCAGCCACAGAGAAGGGTTAAAATCTGTCTTTGGGGCAGCTGGATGGTTGGCTGCCTCCAATGTGCAAATACGCCAGAAGCCTTGGCTCCCAGGTGCAGCTCCGAGGAGCAAGCAGGTGTTCCCCAGCTGCTGCTCAGGCAAAACCAGCTCTCTTTCCTTTGGGTCCTGAAGCATCTCCGGGGAACATATGAGCTCCAGGCTAGAACTGAGCATGAATCCAAGTGTTACAGCCTCGAGACCTGGAACCTGGAAGTCCATGCCACGTGTTCAGATGAGACAATGTCTCAGCGAAACAGACCATACATTTGGCCAACCAGTTAGTTCAGTCTTGCAGCGCACAGACACCCAAGCGCCACCAGGGCAGCACAAGTTTCACCATCTGGTCCCACCACCCCCTGCAGTCTCTTCTCGTGCTACTCTGCCACTGTGTCTTTTGCTCTAGTCGGGCCAAACCATGTGCAATTCCTGGAACTTGCATTTCACCAACTTTGCCCACGATCCTCCCTAAGACGGGGAGGTTCCTTCACTAGACCAGTCTCAAGCCTCAGCTCAGCCTCCTCTCTTTCGTAAGGTTTTCTCTGACCTCCCCAAGAAGAGGCACCCCCTGGTACCCATGGACGGGACTCGTTTTGCTCACTGCCTGTTCCTTTTTCCTTAGCTCTCAGCATACTTGATTTCAACTGCCTGTCTAACTAACTCCCTCACTAGACTGTGAGCTCCCTGAAGACATGAACCATGTTCAATGTCTCTCTGAACCTGCAACACATAGCATGAAAAATCTGGCATCATTTACAAAATATTTAACCCATGAGTCAATTGCCTCTAACTTCCTTTTTAAAAAAAAAAAAAAAATGCTACTTCTGTGCTTTAAGATGTCAATAATGAGACTGATGTTATAAAAATAGGATCTTTAAACAGTAGGATCCTTGTAATGTTTTATAATGGGATAGAGTAGCCCAAAAAGGTTCATTTACACCCAAGTACTTAATAATCTAAAGATAAAGTTATGCATTTTTCCTTTGCAAAAAACATTCCAAAACTATCTTAACAAAAAGTTGCTGACAAAATACTGACTTGGCAATATTTTTTTTTTAAAACACACACACTAAATCTGCCCCTTCAAAGTAAAGGCAACATTTTGACAGGGAATGGAAACGTAACACCTTTTCCAAAGAAACTTGTACTACAGAGAGAGCTGGTATTTAGCAATGCTTTCATTTTATATGATCTTTGTAGTTCAAAATTGAAATGCCTGTACAAAAAAAACTAATTCAAAATGGAGGCTATTAAGAAAAAAAATGCAGGAGAAAATCTTTGATTTTGCATTAGAAAAGACTTCTTAGATACTACATCAACAATGCAAATTATAAAGGGAAAAAACTGCTAGATTTCATCAAAATTTTAAACTTGTGCTCTGAAAAACACTTTGAAGGAACAAATCATAGACTGGGAGAAAATATCTACATACTGCTTTTTTAACAAAGGATTTGTATCTAAAATGTATAAAGAACCCTCAAAATTCAATAATACAATAAGGAATCCAATTTTAAAATGGGCAAAAGATTTGAAGAGACTTCACCAAAGATAAGCAGATGGGACAGGCCCATGAAAAGATGCTGGACATCACTAGCCACTAGGGCAATGCAAACGAAAAACAACTGACATACCCCTATGAGAACGGTCCAAAAAAATTTTTTTTAACTGGCAAAACTAAGTGCTCTCAAGGACACTGCAAAATGGCCAAGTCTGGACAAGCATTTGGCAGTTTCAATTACCCAAATGTAATGAAAACCTATGTTAATACACGTAACAACATGGATGAGCTTGAAATGCTTTAGGCTAAAAAAAAAGATCAGTGGTTGCCAGAGGTTATGGGTAAGGGGTGAGTTTGACTACAAAGGAGTAACATGGGAGATGGAATTATTTTCTCATTTTGATTTTGGTGGTGCCTAAGACTATGCATGTGTCAAAACTCATTGGATTTTTTAAAAATTATTTTTATGTACAGTAAAATATACTCTTGCTAGTGAAATCCAATAGAATCTTCCCCAATCAGGACTTGAACCCAGGCCCCTAGCAGTGTAAGTGCCAAGTCCTAACCACTGAACCACGAGGGAATTCCCACAAATATTCCATTTGGATCTACCTTTCTCTGTAAAGAAGTTTTTAGCAAGGGCAATAGTTAGAATGAAGTACTGAAGGGCACTGTCTTCAGACACACCTCTGGATCACTGAGGCCTTCCCTGGTGGCTCAGATGGTAAAGAGTCTGCCTGCAGTGCACGAGGCCCGGGTTTGATTCCTGGTTCAGGAAGATGCTTGGAGAAGGGAATGGCTACCTGTTCCAGTATTCTGGCCTGCAGAATTCCACGGACAGAGGAGCCTGGCGGGTCCCAGTCCATGGGGTCAGAGTCCGAAACGACTGAGCGACTAACACTTTCACTTTCTGAATTACTGAATCAGAAAGTGATAAACGAAGATTTTTTTCCCCCTGAAAAGAGAGCATATTCAATCACATATACCTTCAATAAAGTAAGATTAAAAAGTTATAATTGTGTTACTTTTTCTTCCATCCTTTAAAATTGCATAAATTATTAAAAATTTCTAATAAATGTTTATAATGTACAAATTAGCAAGCCCATGTAAACCATTTATAAATAGACACATTAGGAGTACATGCTCAAAACACTTTCCTGGTAGGGGTATGTGACTTTAAATGCTCAGAGGTGACTGTTCTTGGGGTTCTAAGGCAGGGCCTAAGAGTGGCTTTCTCTCATCAGTGTTTTATAATTTTCTATATATATAGGTCTTTTGTTTCTTTAGGTAGATTTATTCCTAATTATTTCATTCTTTTTGTTGCAATGGTGAATGGAACTGTTTCCTTAATTTCTTTCTGTTTTCTCATTATTAGTGTATAGGAATGCAAGAATAAATCAATTTTAAAAAATCATATGAAAAGTAAAAAAAAAAAGAGAGAGAGAGAGTGGCTTTCTCTAGCCTGACACACATTCGAATTCCTAGACAGTGGGGTGGGGGAGGGCACATGAAGAAGAGTCTTGCATCAGGCGCAGAGGCGCCTCCCAGGGCGACCCCGGCTCCTCCAGGCGTCTTCTCCAAGGGTGTGCTGGCAGAGGCCCACGCTCTGCGAAGGGTGCTGAACCCATCAGGTGGCGATACCCACAGCGGCACCCCATTAGCGAGAGCATCGAGGAGCCTGTCTCCCCAGCTCTGCATCTGGGACCAGCTGAGTCTGTAAGGACAAGGGAGATTCTGCAAGCTCTTCCGCCATGGCTTCCACGCTGGGCCGCTGCCAAGCCAACATTTATGATGAGAAAAACATTCACGGAGAACAACAGGCATCTTGCAAATAGACACAGACAAGAATAGCCCGGCTGGGTCGCTGTATCCTGTGGGGCCCGGCCCAGCCTGGCACGACCAGGCGCGGCCCGGCGCTCCCTTGAGGGAGGGTGGTACGGAAGGTGGGGAGACAGAAAGCCAGTGCAGGGAGCAATTAGAACGGAGCAAACAGGATTTCAGACCAGGAGAGCCCAAACAGACGGTCAGACACATTTGTTTCCTATCATGACTGCCAGGCAACAAGGCAGCTCTTTTCCATGTTGTATATCAACCAAGGCTGGTATTCAGGACTCCAGGAAAGGGGTTTTTTTAGTTGCTGTTTTTTTTAAAAATTACCCCAAACTTTTCTTCTGTCCTTTAAAGGAAAGTTATAGTTTCAGGCCCAGCCCTTCCAGCCAGCTCAAAGGAACGGAAAGGCTTTGAGTTTCCTGTTTGGTAGCCAAAACCACTGATTTCTGGCCCCTTTGAAAGTCTGGAAGGCAGCAATTCCTTTCAAAAGCAGGAGGACCATTGAAAAACGAATATTTGTCGGGGGAGGTGGCAACAGAGCAAACATGCGGATTCCTCCTTCTCTCGAACAGGCTCAGGCATGAAGTCCTCCTCGCATAAAGAGGGCCTCTCAGGCTCCTTCCTCTGGGAAGGTCACTCATCATCACCTGAGTTCATGCTCCAGGAGGTGCCCAGGGATGAGGCAGGCAGAGGCCCACCTGATTACTCAGCTCTAACGATTGGGAGCCAGTCCTGGGGTATCTGCACATAAGAGGATCTCATCTTGGCTCAGAAATTCAGGATAAAATCCTGGCTTTACAACTGCAACTTACTAGCTCTACTTGACTTTGGGAGAATTATCTACCCTCTGGACTTCCACATCTTTTACACCTGTGGATGGAAAACATGCCCACGTCCTAAGTTGTTGAGAACAAGAAGTAAAACAAGGTAAACCAAGTGCAGAGGGAAAAGGAGATCAGTTCTCCACCTTCCCTCGTTGGCCTTTTCAGGAGCCTGCAGAAGAGAGAAGAAAAAGTTAACTCTGTCTGGTTCTTCAAAATCCATAAAAATATAGGGATGGCCCTACAGCTGCCAATGACCCTTACCAGTTACAATAATACGAACCTTTTAAAGTACCGTCCATAGGCACAATGTCCATCACATGGGCTTTGAAGATATGGGACTGCCAGAGCTGGAGCCTTGGCGTGGCCACATACTCACGAGGCTACTAACTCGGTCAAGTCAATTTACTTCTCTGAGAGTAAACTTCCTCATCTATAAAATGCGCACAGTAAAATTGTATTCACACTCACACCAGATTTGTATAAGAAATAAATAATACTGTGTACACTTCATGGCATGATAGAACCTTACCATAAAAGTCACCATGAACGTATACAATTCAGGGGCTCTTGGTATATTCACAAGGTTATGCAACCATCACCACTATCTAATTCCAGAACATCTTCACACCCCACAAAGAAACCTTGCATCATTACCAGTCACCTCCCATTTCCTTTGTCCCTGGCAACCACAAACCTACTTTCTGTCTTTACGGATTTGCTCATGGTATTATATGCTGTACTCTGTACCTTGTTGGGGAGAAGGTAACAGAGGTATTAGATAGAGACACAATAAAGGATAAGTAAAACTCCTCCCTTGGGGTGTGGGCTGAACACCCCACCTCAAGATTCTCCTGGGGAAGGTCAGGTCAGTCCTTTTTCCTTTCTCATTCCTTCCTGCATCCAAGCCTGGTGGAGTTTGCTATTCAGGGTCAAAGTAAACCACAGGCTCCATTCCAAAGAGCTGAAACCCAAGCAAAATAACCTTGTCTGAATTTCACCCTTGAGGAAGCATATGGAGAAAGTGGGAAGGGTGATAATAAAGAACAATGAAAATGATGAAAACTTCCACAATTAGAACCTGAGTGCAGTTTAAAGACTGAGCAATTAGCTAAGAGGAAAGACAATCAAAGGGGATTTCTTCCATTTTCTTTGCAAATAAGGAGGAAGTGGACTGATATGGAAATAAGAGAGACTTGGGTTCATTATAAGGGAAGAATTTCCTGACTGTGTAGGACTTCCACTGGGACACAGGTCACCAGTAAAGATTAGGAAAGCATAAAGCCATTTGTATGTGTTTATGGTTTACAGAAAGTTTTCACACATCTGTCTGGAGGTCTGCATGGGGTAAAAAGCCACGTGTGTGCTGCCTAGGGGCAGAAGCTTGGCTGCCTCTGAGCTCTGGGAGGTCGCCACTCACCCTCCAGTTCCTGAACCAGATGAAGGGAGGGGCAGGGAAGGGACTGGCTCTAGAGGAGGAAATATCTGCAGTGTGGAGTCATGAAATTCCAAGGGCATGGGAGCATACACGATACAACGAACTGAATGGCAAAAACAAAAGGTGGTGTGGGGCCTGGGTGCCACATTTTATTGCTGAAATGTGGAGGCTTCAGGATCTAAGTTACTTAATGATCAGACCTTCCAAATTCAGCAGATGCCAGCAGCTCCCTACAACCTGTTCTCCTCCTTTCTCTCCACAGAGAAGTCCTGGGACACTTGCATTCTCCACAAAGATACAGAGGAGGGGGTTTCTATGATCAGACAAGCCCCTACCCTCTACAGAAGAAAGCCTGTATGTCTGCTGGGTGGGGGAGTGGCTTCTGAGACAGAGTGAACAGGTGGAATCAGGATGCAATGGCAGCCATTGCCATCAGGGAAGTCTCATTAAAGCTGGGCCCTTTGCAATTCAAATATAAAACTGAAACTGCTGGAGGGGGGACTTCCCTGGCAGTCCAGTGGTTAAGACTCTGCACCCCCAGTTCGATCCTGGGTTGGGGAACTAAGATTCCACATGCTGCACAGTGTCACCTTAAAAATAAATAAATAAAAATAAAATTTCTAAGGGGGCTAAAATAATGGAGCTCAAATTTCTCTCAAAACTATCAGGCCCTTTCACTCTTGAGTGTATATCTGAAAAATAAAACACTAATTCAAAAAGATATGTGCACACCCCTCCCTACCTGCAGTGTTCACAGCAGCATTATTTATCATTGTCAAGGTACAGAAGCAACCTAAATGTCCATCAACAAATGAATGAATAAAGAAGATGTTTATATACATATATATATATATATATATATATATGTAATGGAATACTACTCAGTCAGAAAAAAATGATGAAATCTTGCCATTTGCAGAAAGATGGATGGACTTTTATTCTAAGTGAGGTAAGTCAGACAAAGAAAGACAGATACTGTATGATATCATTTATATGTGGAATCAAACTAGTGAATAAAACAGAAGAAGCAAATTCACAGACATAGAGAACAAACCAGTGGTTACTGGTGGGGAAAGGAATGCGGGGAGGGGCAGTATAGGGGAAGAGGGATTTTTTTTTTTTAAAGGTTTATTTTGAGATCATATGAAATCATGTGTGTGAAACTTTTTCAGGCCTTTAAAAACAATTTACTACAAGCCCCTGAAATTAAAAAGAAAGCAAATTAATATATCTAGGAAGAACATGATCAGTTTCTTGGATTTAGGTTTCAGTATATCCTTCAGTTCCCAAAGCCAACTGGGCATTGGCAAACGAAAATGTTCTGACACTACAAAGGATTTCTGGAAGGTCAGTGGGCAAAACTTACAGACTCTCAAGCAAGACTTCCCCTGCAACCAGTCCAGACAGAAACGGTTCCCTGCAAGACTGAAGCCACATGCTATTGGAGCGGGGGGGGGCGCGGGTCGCGCGCGGGGGGGGGGGGGGGGGGGAGTTGATTTCTAAATATCTTCTAACAAGCAATCATGATAGTGAAATTGGAGACAGTTTATAGATGTGAAGTGAAAGTAGATCAGTCGTGTCTGACTTTTTTTGACCCCATGCAGTTCATGGAATTCTCCAGGCCAGACTGCTGGAGTGGGTAGTCATTCCCTTCTCCAGGGGATCATCCCAACCCAGGGATCGAATCTGTGTCTCCTACATTGCAGGCAGATTCTTTACCACTGAGCCCCCGGGGAAGCCCAAATTGAGATGCTCATTAAAATAAACTGGAAATGGTGAAATAATAATAGTCGTGGCTCATATTTATATGATGCTTACTATATGCTATACAAGGCTTCCCTGGTAGCTCAGCCAGTAAAGAATCCGCTTGCGATGCAGGAGACCTGGGTTCCATCCCTGGGTTGGCAAGATCTCCTGGAGAAGGGGACGGCTACCCACTCCAGTATTGTGGCCTGGAGAACTCCATGGACCATACAGTCCATGGGGTTGCAAGGACCTGGACATGACTAAGCGACTTTCACTGGAGAAGGGAATGGCAATCCACTCCAGTATTCTTGCCTGGAGGATTCCATGGACAGAGGAGCCTGGTAACCTACAGTCCCTGGGGTCACAGAGAGTTGGACAGGACTGAGCAACTAAGCCAACATATTCCAGACAGGATTCAAACTGTTTTTACATAAGCCAGGTAATTTAATCCTGTCAACAATCTAATGAGGGAGGTACTTTCATCCATCCTGTTTTACAGATGAGGAAAGCAAGACAAAGAAAGGTTAAGACATATGCCAACACAGGGTCAAATACCAACATACGCCAGCGACCCCAGGCAGTCTGGCTCCAAAATCTAAGGAAGAATGAAGATGGGATGACAAGGGTGCTGTCCAAGTGACTTCCTAAAAGAAAGGAGCTCAACAGAATTAGACTAATACTGACATGTTTAAAGATCTTTCACATATGTTAATTGATTTACCTCCAAAACAACAGAGGAAGAATCTGAGGTCCAGAGCTGTTCAAGTGACTTACCCAGTTTCCCAAAGCTTGTAAGTCAAGGTCAATACATAAACCTACAGCTTCTGACTCCAGGTCCCAAGATTTTTCTAGAATGTGTTCACTTGGAAAATCTGTCTCTTTGAAGAAGAAGGATGGATCAAGCTGTCAAAACTGATGAAAGTCTCTTAAGCTATTCACCCTCCTCTGCTCTGATTCCATATTTACTCAGCAACTGCCTAAATTTAATTCACTCGCTCAGTGGGTTTACCTTCAAGGAAGATAACACACATCTAAGCTTTAGGGATTATCTGTTCCACTGTAAATTAATTAGAATTCTGGTCTACCAATTAGCTTCCTGTGAGTTATGTTAGGGTGAATCACTTCACCAGGGCTTGGTCACTCTTGGGAGAATGGATAAAATTTAATTTGTAAACTTAACAATGCTTTCGACTGATTAAGGGGCCACCAAGAGAATGCTCTCTGCAACCTAGCCTGAAACCAGCCCTCCCAGGTAACAACTGAATGAATGATTCTCATTTCACAACTCACGGAAAAAGAAAAGCAAAGAAGCCCTTAAAAATCCACTCCCCTCTTTTTGGGTACATGGACTTCATGACGCAGAATGAGCAGAGAAGCTGAAAGAATGCTTTGGGGAGCTTTCAAAAAAAGAAATAACAAATTACAGTCCGTAGGAATCTCATGAAGTGGACTGCAGGTTAGGTATAGTGGCAAAAGGCCTCCACAGTCACAGAGGATCTCCAAACAAAACAAAATATACATATGACTTTATCCAGTTTTAGTTTCAGAGACCACTGGGCTTTGAGGAGCCGGGGTCAACCACTCACCTGACGCATGGCTCTTGTCCACGTTTCCACCAAAGACTGAAGTGTGCTCAGTTGTGTCAGACTCTCTGCGACCCCATGGACTGTATCCCGCCAGGCTCCTCTGTCCATGGGATTTCCCAGTAAGAATACTGGAGTGGGTTGCCATTTCCTCCTCCAGGGGACCTTCCTGACCCAGGGATCGAGACCCGCCTGTGTCTCTTCTTGTCTCCTTGCATTGACCGGCAGACTCAACCACTGCGCCACCTGGGAAGCCCTATTTTCACCAAACTTCTGCCTAAATACTTCCAGGGATAGTGAACACCCTGCCTCCCGAGGAAGCCCATTCTGCTGCCAGTCGCTCTGATAATCCTTCATCTTTACATCCTTTGGTGCCAAAAAATACTTCTGGCTAGAGCTTCACATCGCGGTTTCCTTCCACGGGCTAAGCTTCTCCCAGTTTAGCAGATGAACTAGATTCAAATCCCATTTCTGGGGTTTTCTCTATCGTGTGTTCTTGAAGATGCTCCCCTTTCTGGTCTCGAGTTCCTCAGCTGTCAAGTGGGGTAACAGTACCCACCTCGCAGAGAGTAAAGTGACTGGCATAAGCCAGGCCCTTGAAAAGTGGTAGCATCCTTCGATTTTCCTGTACGCGGCACGGCTTTACCCTCACAGTCTCTCACTGTCTTCTTAACCTGATTTTTTCATTTCATCTTAGGGGTTCCTGAACACCCCTTTCCTCTCCTGGAAATGCTAATCAAAGCACAAGGACTTGCTTCACCAGTCAGGTTGTTCACACAAACTAAAGCAGGCTGAGTAAATGGTCTTCCCTGCTAGGCCACAGGTCCCTTACCAGACTTTCCTCCCGTGAGCGTATTAGCATCTATCTACATTTAACCTCCAAATTCATGCATCCCCAGGGACTGGGCTTAGTCAGGAGCAGAGTTAAATGAAATAGTTATGAACGAAGAGACAATGTTATTTAAAAGGGCTTGAAGAAATCACAGCCAGCGAGCTCTTATGGACTCACTCAAGGATACAAATATTAGAAAGATCTGTGCATTACGAGCTTGCCAAAGTGCAAAAGCTGGGCAGTGGAGATTCTCAGTATTCTGTCTAGAGCGGGTCAGAACCACCACCCGGCCCGCTCCCAGCCCCAGCCAGGCAAGGCTTCATCATCTGCCTCCAACTCCATGCCTTCCTCACGCAGAGCCCTGCCCCTCTGCACTGGGAGTTGCATCATCTGTGAAATGAGGGGGTTGACTGAGGTTTCTTACAAGGGTGAATATTCCATGAGTCCATATTCTCCAGAGAGTAGACGCCTTGCACAGTAAATGAATATTTCTGAGTCAGAACCTCTTTTCTGGTGTCCTTTCAACTTCCTGTTTATCTGGATAAAAGGTCTTTTCTGCTCATCAGCTGGTCTATCTTATCTAATTCTTCAATAAGACTCATCCTCAAGACTTAGAGACTTAAATCCCTGCCACATATTCTGGTGCTCAACCTTCTTCCCTGGCCAACAGAAAAACCTAAGGCACGCTGAAGTATCAGGCGCTGGAAAATCATCTCCTGGGCAAAGAGATTTTCCCACAGTAACACAGTCTATGATATTTTAAAAATAGGAGACGTGGGGTGGGGTGAGAGCTAACTGTTCAATAATATAGATATGGCTGAGGGCTTCCCTGGTGGCTCAGTGGTAAAGAAGCTGCCTGCAAAAAAAAAAAAAAAGAGAGACAGAGAGAATCTGCCTGCCAATGCAGGAGACATAGGTTCGATCCCTGGTCCAGGAAGATCCCACATGCCACAGAGCAACTAAGGTCATGTGCCACAGCTACTGGGCCCGTGCTCCAGAGCAGGTATCACAACTACTGAGCCCACGGGCTGCAGATGCTGAAGCTCTTGTGCCCTATGGCCCATGATCTGCAGCAACAGAAGCCACGGCAAACGAGAAACCAGTGCACTGTAGCCGGAGAGTAGGCTCAGCTCGCCTGCAACTTGAGAAAAGCCTGTGTAGCGATGAAGACCCAGCACAGCCATAAAGAAAGAATGCTGTGCCTCCATAATTTTAAATCTACAAATACTTAATGTCCCAGACCTTGCGTAGCCCCAGAGGGTGTAAATTGTCCCAAAGATGCTTAAATTCCAGCAGAGGGCTTTCCTCCAAGGTGAAGATGACAAAGAGGACTGAAAACAGCCGCGGCACAGCCTGCTTATAAGCGCACCTCTTTCCCAGGGAAGGATAATAACTCAGTGAGCAGTGGTCCCCAGATGCTCGCTACATAATAAGAAAAACAACAGTATCTTGTATCTGCCCTAGTTTGATACCACCTCAGGGCACTGTCTCCGGTATTACGCCTGTTTTATATGACAGCTGATGGGGACTTCCCTCGTGATCCAGGGGTAAAGAATCTGCCTACTCACGCAGGGACCCTGAGCCACCCCAATGAGAAGCCCGTGCGCAGCAACCAAGACCTAGTGCAGCCATAAATAAATAATTTTTAAAAAGATAAACTGATGAGGACAGAGCCACACCCAGAAGTTAAACTCAAAAAAGCAACCCCCACGCCGGGGGCAGCTCCTTTGTTTGGAAGTGTGGGTGAGCCTTGTCTATTGTACACACATCATTCCCTTACCCATTGATCTTTCCTGTTGATGGGGGCGGAGAGAGGGTGTGGGATCTGTAACAGCACTGGACAGCAACTTTGAAAGCAGAACTTGTTAGTTTTTAAACAAGGACCAGCCAGTTGGACCACTGAGTGGGTGTTTCCATGCAAATTCCAGCGCTTTCAAGTTGCTCCATGAACAGAGCCTACCCAGGACACAGCAAGCCGAGTTTCTCTGCAACCAGCTCTTTGATTAGGTCTAGTGAGGGACTCAATTAGCATCATGGAAACACAGAGCAGATTTCAGAAAGGAAAGGTCAGCTGCAAGCCCTAGCATTTGCTATCAGCCATCTGCCAAGCAGGAAGTGCTACTCAGATCTATTTTTAATCTAGGCAAAGGCTCCTGGGAGAATGCACAGGCCAGGCTTATTCCAAGAGAAACAATAAATTGCTACCTTTCTGAACACATTTTTAAACCTGTCTCTGGATACTTGGGATATCATTTTAAGTATATTCTGAACACCAACTTATATACAGAGGCCCAGTTCTTGGGTTCTCTCACACTGACACCTACCTCCAAGGAGGCCATGGTTGGCCTGTATTCTCCCTTCTTGGGAAAATTCCCTGGGACTGTTCAGAGGATGGACTAATTCCACATACCATAGCAATCCCTACAACCAGGTTCCAGGTATTTGATTTGGCTGCAAATGAAGGGGGAAGGGAAGACAAAAGAGGTGGTAGTTTAAGTCCAGCGTCCACATCCATTTCCCAGAGCAAGGAGACTGGCGAAGCTAACAGGGCAGGCCTCCCGGTCACTCTCATTTTTAAGTCCATCTATCACTTCAGAAAGCTGAACTAACACCAGTTCCTCTGGCAGGGACTCGACTGTGACTCAAGATATGGCCTGGCTACAGAAAGGAGCAAGGTTTCAGCTCGCCTCCCAGGGAACCCGGCCTGTGCCGTGGCTGGCTGTTCCGCCCAGGCGCAGGAACATTCTGTCCACTGGCTTCTTCCCCGTCTCGACCCGCAGCAGCACTCGTGTCTCAGTTCCATCCAGCCCGAGGGACGAGACGTTTCTGCGAGGCCTGGACGGGGAGTCTGGCACAGCCGTGGCAGAGGAGGTGCAAATAGGCCGGGCTTCTCCCAGCCTGCGTGCTCATGGAACACAGAGTTTCCTTGTCTCTGGACGCTTACAGACTCTCTGCCTCCGATTTCCAGCCGAAGGTAAAACCTAAGTGTATGTATGACTGTGCCTCAGTCAAGTCCAGTTCCACTTGCCAACGAAGGACGGGGGCCCCCACCCAGGGCTCACCCCATCATCAAGCCCCGCAGTGGCGCTGCCGGACCCAGTGGGCCCCACGACAAAGGGCGCAGCGGGGTCTGCCCGCTGGTCTTACCCACCTCTCCACCCCACCCTGCGCTCCTCTTAGGAGCTTATCTGTCAGTGAGCAGCGGATGGGAAAGCTAAGCTGAAAGGGCACCTTGGCTGTGGGATCTTTGCCTGAGAATGTGAAATAAGAGACTGGGTATTTGGGGCAACTTAACACCGGGAGGCGCCCGGCCAGAGGGCTGGGGAGGAAGGGACTGAATAGGCAGACACGAGCTTCGCAGGAGATCTAACTCCCCCGGGCTGGGGGGGTGGAGGGGGGAGACAGCAGGGCTGGAATGCCTTCCCTCATGGCAGGGAACCCTGCCCCAGGGAGCCTCAGCAGACATGTCCTTGGGAAAAAAAAAAAAGGCCACTGCCCAGGGTCACTCCCCCTGACCCAGTTGGACCACAAATTAATTAGGGCTTCTGAGCCCTGCTGACTCTCGAGTTCCTCTTCTTTCTGGTTTCAGGAGCAATGGGAGTTAATCGGTAAACAGCTTAAGAAAGAAGAACTCTTCTTGGGCCCGTCTGGGATCACGGGTGCCCTTCCTCTGCCCCCTCCCCAGGGAGCCTCAGCTGTGTATGCACCCGGAAACCCAGTAACAAGTGCAAAAGGAAATATGGGGTGCTGGGTTTGGGCCAAGTGCTAAATCCCAGGAACAGGAAGTTACCTGGAGATTTCAGAGCCAGGCAGCCAGCCAGGGAAGGACCAAGAGAGGAGGCTGGGCTCTCAGTTCCTCTGCTAATTCAGAGCAAGAAACAGGCCTCCAGGTAGAGCTCTTAGGGGAGTGGGCTGGGGAATGAATGGGGGCGGGGGCGGGGCGCGCATCACACCTGAATTCCAACTCTGGTCCTACCACTTCCGTTTCCTAGCTGAGTCCCCTTCCGTCAACTCAGTTCACCCGAGCCTCAGTTTCTTCATCTGAAAATGGGAACAAGAGGAGAAAAGGGAACCCCCCCCCCCCCCCCCCCCGCCACACTGTTGATGGGAATGGAAATTGGAGGAGCCACTGTGGAAAGCAGTACGGAGGCTCCTGTAAAAACTAAAAAGAGATTTGCCATATGATCCAACAATCCCAGTCCTGGGTATATATCTGGAGAAAATTCTGATTCGAAAAAAATACATGCACCCCAATGTTCATGTGCGTGCTAAGTCACTTCCGTCAACCTGACTTCCGCCAGGCTCCTCTATCCATGGGATTTCTAGGCAAGAATACTGGAGTGGGCTGCCATGCCCTCCCTCCCTCCAGGGGATCTTCCCAAACCCAGAGATTGAACCCAAGTCTCTTATGAATCCTACACTGGCAGGCAGATTCTTTATCACTAGCGCCACCAGGGAAGCCCATATTTACAATATGAGCCAAGACATGGACGCAACCTAAGTGTCCATGCCAAATGAATGAAGAAGACGTGGTTCAATGGAATACCACTCAATCATTAAAATATAATGAAATCACACCTCATACGGCAACCTGGGTGGACTTGAAGGGCACTACGCTAACTGAAGCAGGTCAGAGAAAGACAAATGCCATGCTAATCACTTATATGTGGAATCTAAACACATGACACAAATAAACTTTACAAAACAGAAATAGACTCACAGACATAGAAAACAAAGGCAAGGTTACTAAAGGGTAGAGTGGGTGGTGGTGAGGGAGCATAAGCTAGGAATCTGGGATTAACAGACACATACTACTCTGGATGAAATAGGTGAACAATAAGGACTTACGGTACAGCACAGAGCACTGTACTCAATATCTTACAATAACCTACAATGAGGGCTTCCCTCATTCATAGCTCAGCTGGTAAAGAATCTGCCTGCAACGCAGGAGACTCCAGTTCGATTCCTGGGTTGGGAAGATCCCCTGGAGAAGGAAATGGCAACCCACTCCAGTATTCTTGTCTGGAAAATCCCATGGACAGAGAGGAGCCTGGCAGACTACAGTCCATGGGATCACAAGAGTAGGACATGACTGAGTGCCTAAACCACCACCACCAATAACAAGGACTTACTGTATAGCACAGAGAACTATACTCAATATCTTACAATAACCTACAATGGAGTGAAAGTGTTAGTCGCTCAGTCGTGTCCAACTCTTTATGACCCTGTGGACTGTAGCCCGCCAGGCTCCTCTGTCCATGGGATTCTCCAGGCAAGAATACTGGAGTGGGTTGCCATTCCCTTCTCCAGGGGATCTTCCCGACCCAGGGATCTAACTTGGGTCTCCCACATTGCAGGCAGATTCTTTACTGTCTGAGCCACCGGGGAAGCCCAAATAGAGTGCCTCCTTAAACCGGGTGTCCTAGGAGACTTGTTTCCTTCCCCTAGTAGGGGCTTCCCAGTGACAGTCAGACCTACAGAACAGGAATCCCTGGGACCTGGAGACCAGCCATTTTATCCCAGGTTATTCTGATGTCCTCTCTGTCCTGGGAATCACTGCCCAAGAACCTCCATTTTCCAAAGCCAGTTTCAACTACTCTCAGGCCCTAAAAGACATGAAGGCTGTAGAAGCCACTTAATCTCCTCCTTCACTTTTCCCTGGCCTAAGCCTCAAAAGGACATACACCAAAGTCATCTGCATTCTGCAACTCAGTTCTCCCTTGAAAGTAATAGGAAAAAATCCATACATGCAGGCTGCAACGGTCTGCTTATGATGACTCAGTGAGTGAGCTCAAGAAGCTAGGAATTCATAGGAGAGGGAGCATCTCACCCAGCGAACCAGATAACCCAGGTCCCAGCGTACTTTGAAAGGCCTTCATCTCAGAGTCACGGGTGCTGGGTGTTGGCCAGTAATTTATCTGGCTGCCGTTTAGCTGACAGCATCACCAGGAATGGACTGGCCGGGTTATTAATTACAGCCACTGGCTTAATTATCAGCACTTATTAACTTTATACAATATCAACATTCCTGTTCACACAGAGCTCATAGGCATACGGTTTAGAGCAGTTAAGAGAAGCTGAGTGGAACCAAAGGTTATTATTCCCTTGCTTGGAAACTTCGTGGCTCCCCAGAGCATGCAGCATACAGAATTGTGTCTAAACTCCTTCCCTGGCCTTCTGGGCCCATGTGATCCACCCATGTTGACCTTTTGCTTCCCTCTACCTGCCCTCTCCATCTCTTACCTGCGGTCCTTTAGGCTGGATCTCCGCTACGACGTTTCTACGCCTCTGCTTGGGATGGACTCCTCTTTCGTGTTCACTTAGTAAACACTCATCTTGCTCTCTGACCCTGTAAGCAGCCTAAATAATCACCTATTCAAAGTCTGAATTTCACTTCAGCCTGTAATAGTTAACTTCTTTCTTTTGCCCACTAGATCATGAGCTGCTTCAGGACAAGAATTTTATCATGTCCATTTCTGTATCCCCAGTGCCTCATATACTAGTACTCAGGACACGCTGAATGCTCAGAGAGGTCATGTGCCTTATTCAAGGCCACACTCAACATTCAGTGGCAAAGCCAGGCCCTAGGGCAGAGGTGGCCTGACTCTTCATTCAGGGCTCATAAGGTGGTGCCAATGACTCGCCACCTACAGGGCACCACGCTGTTTTCCCACGGAAGTGATGAGATCGTTTGAAACTACGGGCACTGTCTGGCTCGCTCACCGTGTAACCTTTGGTGGGAACCAGTGCACTAGATGGCTGAGGATGCAGTTTGGCCCGAGCAGAGGATTTCCCTGGCGCCAATCAGACCATGACACTGAAAAGCGTCCATCAACTCCTGTACTATCCCTACCAAACAGAGCCCCTCTGTTGATCTGGGACACCTCCTGAAATCACATTGACCCATTCTTCCAACACCGATCTCATAATGGTCATTCCAATCATCAGGGGTCAGCAAACAATTCTCTAGGGCCAAATGGGGCCTCTCACCTGTCTTGTGAATAAAGTGCTACCGGAACATAATCATGCTGACTTGTTTATGAATTTTCTATGACTGCAGAGTTGAGGGGCTTCCCAGGTGGCAGTAGTGGTAAAGAACCCGCCTGCCAATGCGGGAGATATAAGAGACACGGGTTTGATACCTGGGTTGGGAAGATCCCCTGGGGAAGAAAATGGCAAACCATTCCAGTATTCTTGCCTGGAATGAACAGAGGAGCCTGGTGGGTTATAGTCCAAGAGGTCGCAAAGAGTCAGACACGACTGAAGTGACTTGGCATGCACACATGCAGTTGAGACCATACGGCCCGCGGAGCCTTAACTATGTATTATCTGGCCTTTACAGGAAAAGTTTTGCTGACCCCTGATCTAGCTGAAGGAACAGGGAATGAAGACTCCAAACAGGCCCGCCCTGCTACCAAGGGACTGGCTGCCCCCACTCTGGAAGTCAGTGGACCAGACTGGCTTTTGCATGATGTCATTGCTTTTTTTAGCTCTGGTTCCCGGCCTGGGATCCAGGAGGAGATTTTCCCTATCAGAGACACACACACAGGGGCCTGGGGCACCCGAGCACATGACTTGGCTTGGTTTAATGGTACTCAAGCAATGTTTATTAAATAAACAGACAAACAAGGTCCAGCTAGTCTGGGCCCGAACCCTGAACAAAGGTCCACCCTCCCTCCCGCCAGTTTCAAGGTGACTAGTCACACAGGTGTCTGGCAGCAGCCTGCTGACCTAGATTTGTCAGACCTTATCTTATCAGCTTTCCTTCCTCCCTGCTTACCCGACACCTGCCCCCACGGTGCCCAGGGCAGCCTGGCCTGGTGTTTTTATAGAGGAGGAGAGAGACTGGGAGGACCTCTCTCCTTCCCCACAAATATACTGTTTTGTTTTTCTTTCTCCTGCAAAGGGGAGGATCAAGATATACGGAGACTTGGGGCTTAGAGGAGCTCCGGGAAGTCTGGTTTTTCTCACTTCCTCTCCCCTTGGGTTTCCTGGGTGAATCTGTCTGGGATGGACCTCAAAGGACTCCTCGGAGCCCCGCCTGCCCGGTGGCACGTCTGGCACGTACAGGGCAGGGACCGGCTACGGGTGAAGCGTGCGAGGCAGCCACCACCCCAGGGTGAGACAGGCCTGATCCTAAGAGCAGACATTCCTCCAAGGACACATGAGAACCACAGGCCTGGGTCGCTGGCCACCACACGCTACCCGCAGAGCCTGCAGTGGGGGGAGCGGGGGCAATCGGAGGGCGAGCGCGACACATTTGGCATCTCCTGAAAACCAGGCAAACAGGACAGAAGACGATATGGAAATGTTGGCTTCTCAGCTGCTTCAGCCAACCCTCAGGACGGAGGTCCTCACTTGTCCTGCCACTGGCTGCTTCTTCAGACGGTGGGCTTGCTAGTAACCAAAGGATTCTGCGTGCGAGCTGGGTGAAGGCAAGGCCCACGTCTACATGCCACTGTCTCCCCAATATCTAACAGGTCAGAGGAGCTCGCTGAACCCCGAACTGGCAGGGCTTAGCACAGGAGGTTTCACACTGAGACCTTTTGCCTTTGTGTGTGTGCTTGGGCGTGTCCGACTCTTTGCGACCCTGTGGACCGTAGCCCGTTAGGCTCCTCTGTCCACGGATCCTCCAGGCAAGAATCCTGGAGTTGGCCTGCCATTTCCCCCGTCAGGGGATATGCTTCTCCTCATTCATCTGTAAGAGCTGACGCTACAGTGAAGGCTCTTGGTGGAACCAGTCCTAACAGGGAAGAAAAGGAATTTCCTAGGCCCTCCAAAGGTAGATAATTTCCCTTTTGACAACCATAAACTGTCCCTTCAGAGACCCAAAGGTGTTAGGCGTGAGGGGTAGGGGAGAATCAGGGCCACCCGCGCTGCCCCCTGTCCTCACTGTGGTCTGGAGGGGAGGGAGGTGATGGATGGATGAGATGTTGTTTTTTGCAGCAGCTGGCGGAGCCGTCTCCTCCTCTCTTCCTCCCCGCCTCCTCCTCCTCTGAGTCACTGTCCAGCCACCAGCAATAGGCAGGGAGGGGAGGGAACCCGGAGCTGAGGTTCTCCTTGGCAAGACAGCCCTGACCCCAGAGATAATACTCTGGGTCACCGGGTCAAATCCTCCCCCTGGTAGCTGGCTGAGTGCTTTGAAAACAAAGGTACCAGAGATGCTTTTTTTCTCGGTTTTGTTTTTGAAAGATAAGAAAAACAGCATCTCGCCCTATACCCACTGTGGAGCATCACAAGGTGAACCAAACTGATGAGCAATTCTGAGCTGCTGCTCCCACACTGAGGCCCCGAATTCTCTCCCAGCTGCCTGGGCTGCTGCGGCTATCATGGTAGTTTGAGGTCTCTGAAACTGTCTGATGTGTGGTTCACGGGCAAAATCACACCACCGCACAGACTGGAGGGGAAGGGGGCAGGGGGCTGGTTTTTCTGTTTAAACTCCAGAGAGGCCTCCCAGCTACCTGCAGGTAAACCCCAAGAGCAGGATGGAAGCTGCTGCTGCAGCTGTCACCCTGGCACTGTGACGGGTGACGGTGACAGGACCTGCCTCTTTGTCACTTTCTGTTTGGTTTTTGCTTAGGCTTCCCTGGTGCCTCAGATGGCAGAGAATCTGCCTGCAATGCTGGAGACCTGGGTTCTATCTCTGGGTCTCGGAGTTTTTCCCTGGAGGAGGAAATGGCAACCCACTCCAGTATTCTTGCCTGGGAAATCCCATAGACAGCAGAGCCTGGAGGGCTAGAGTCCACGGGATGGCAAAGAGTTGGACACCACGGAGCAACTGACACTTTCACTTTGCTTAGTGATGTGCACAGAAAACAACATTTACCGAACATTTCCGATAGGCCAGGCACCGTGAGAAGTACTTTATACTGATTACCTCACTTAATGTCCACAGAAAAAATCTTAGAGACATCTAAGATGAACATGATTCCCACTTTCCCAATGAGAGCACCGAGAGCAACCCAGGAGTTGCTTAGCTTACATAACTATTTAGGTGAGGAGGCCAGGTTTGAACCTGGGTAGCCTGACTCAAATGTTATACTGTTAATCACTGAGTTATGTTGCCTCGCATCATCTCCTGCTGCTATCTTATGAATAGAATCAGAGGATGGGGAAGGTGGAAGGAACCTTCAGTGACAGTCTGATCTAAAGTTTGGATGGATGAAGAAAAAGGAGAGCCTGAGAGAACAGTCTTGCCCAAGATCACACGGCTTGATACTGTCCTTCTCCTGGTTGCCTGCGCTCTCCTCCAGGGCTGCCTTTAGCATTTTCGAGCACCTGTTAAGTGGACGGTGGTAGGTGGTGTGTGTGGCGGGGAGGAGGTGGCAAAGTGTAGAGTCAAGAGGCACTCGGTTTCTCCGGGCCTTGGTTTCCTAACCTGTAACATGATGAGCAGAACTAGAAACACCCCGGCTCAAAGCCTCTAATACTCGGAGAGTCTGTGACTCCGGGTCATTAAGAATCTTATTAGGAAACCAGACGATTACACATAAGAAAAAGTACATGTAACCACAGTCATGTAGGCTATATTATCACAAGACAGTCATGACTGATTGCTGAATGAACAAAACAACCAGGCGGTGATTACTACTGATGTTCAGTGGAGGGAGAGGACCCTGTATCCAGGAAGACATCCTAGAAAATACTTAAGCTGGTCTTCAAGAATGAGTAGACACGAGAAAAAGAAGGATTTTCCAGGAAAGAAAAATGACAGGAGGGGAAGAGGAATAGGATTGACCACCAATATTAACAAGACCCAGAAAACAGTGCCAAAGGAGCTACCTAGGTCAAACTATGGTTAAGAGGGCAGAGACCCATCTAGACCTGTATTGCATTTTTGACTACCCCATGGCCTTAGGCAAGTCACCTGATTCCCACCTTGAAGGGCCGTTGTAAAGTAAGGAGTCCCAAGTACATGGTAGATCTTCTATAAATAATAGTTAACAGCAACAATGTAGATTTTCCATCCTGTGTTTTCCAGGTCACCAATACAACCTCATCTGTAACACTCTTCTGCCCTCTCAGTGAGCCTTACGTTTCCATGTAGCCCAGAGATCACAGGTTCCCTGAATGTTGTGATCTCAGTAGGCTTCTTCTCCCTATCCTTAGCACCCAGCCTAGGCCTGGCATGTCATCTGAAACACAAAAAAATATTACTGAAATGAACAATCAGCATATGATAGTGGATTCCAGTCAGGTCCCCAAATATAAACAACCGAAGAAGCAATGGTGCAGCTTTACCATTCCAGAGACCTCGAGAGTGCTGGCGCTCCAACAAAACATGGGGATGGGGTTCTGCTTCCACCGCCTGCTTCCCAGGGAGAGGGCCCTGCTGAAAAGAGTTTGGATTTTCACAAGGAACAAAGCTTGCAATCACCGGTGTCCTTGCTGAAGGCCAACACACAAATGCACAAACCAATCTTAGGATTGGAACCTTACAGGCATCTGCAAACCGCAGAGTTAATTTTCAGGGTACGCCTCATAGCTCAAGTCAACATTTCCTTTTGGTATTTAAAGCAACCACATAGAAAGGACCGCATTTGAGCAGATTTGTGCTCCAGCTGCCTGCAGTCTGCAGCAAACAACACAAGATGATTCACTCGACTTGATCTCCAGCAGCTCCTTTGATAATAAATTGGTGAGCAATTCTGCTTATGCCCAGATCATTAATTTTCACAGAGTGTAGGACAGGTCTGCCTCCCATCCAAAAAGTGTGACTTCCTGAACTCAGTTCCTCTTGTTCGTTGCTATAAATGAAAGAGCGAATTTTTCTAAGCCCTAGAATGCTCACAGCTCTTTCCTAAGCAGTGGTCACAGTCTGCACCTGATGATCACCACGTGCATGAACCACCGTTCCCTCAGGTCTGGTTTCTTCTTCAGTAGTTCACCTACGACACCGTGATATCTGCCATCTGAAAGTCAGGCTCTGGTCAGGGCATTACATGCTCAAAAGCCTTCAGTGGCACCCAACTGCCAGCAGAATAAAGTACCAACTTCTTTTCTCCCAACAACCTGACTTCAATCCATATTCACACAGTTCCTCACTATGTGACCCAAAAGGATGGCCCCTCCCCACACACTCCGGGCCTTCACTTCTTTGTTCATGATGCTCCTTTTACAAGTCCCTCCCCATCCACTTCCACACATCTAGGTTCTTGCTTCAAAGGACATCACTCCTACCAAGTCTTCCTAGAACTTTTGTTTCTAGAAAGATAGACCTTAAGGGTTTTTCATCAAGAATCCTTTGAGAATCTAATGAAAGCTATGGAACCTTCCCTAGAAAAATATACATAAATGTAGAATTAAACATACAATTTCAGGGACCCTTTGAAGTCAGTTCAGAGACCCCAGATGTAGAGCCCCTTATTCTGTCTTTCTCTGAGAGAGCTAACAAGTTATTTGCACAGATACTCCCTGGAAATTGGCCAGTATTTAAGAGCTGTGCCAGGGGCCAGAAACACAAAGATGACATCACAATCACCTCCATGAGTAGTTCACAGGCTACTGGGAGATATGCATCATTACACTGTGATAAATGCTTTAAGATAAACATAAGGTGTGGGATTCCCTGGTGGTTCAGGGGTTAAGATGTGGCACTTTCACTGCTGGTGCCCAGGTTCAAGCCCTGGTCAGGGAACTAATATACCATAAGCCTTGAGGCACAGCCAAAAGAAAGAGAGAGACAGCACCTAAGATAAACATCAAGTCAAAGACAGTCATTCTACTGTATCTGAAGGGGATTGGTCCACTTCACAGATCAAAAAAATCCACCTCACAGATCAAAATTCAAGGATGCTGAAATCCCTTATATAAAATGGCATAGTATTTGCATATAAGCTAGTAGATTCAAGTTGGAACCTATGATAAGGAGTTTGGGGGCTTCTCTGGTGGTCCAGGGGTTAAGAATTTGCCTTCCAATGCAGGGGACACAGGTTCAATCCCTGGTTGGGAAGCCAAGATCCCATGTGACTCATGGCCAAAAAAATAAAATATAAAACAGAAGCAATATTCAATAAAGACTTTTTTGAATAAAATTAAAGACATAAGGTGTCTTTAATTAAATAAAAGTTAAAATAATAAAATTAAAATAAAGACAGAAGTCAATAAAGACTTTAAAGATCTTCAGGACCCAGGAATTGAACCAGGGTCTCCTGCATTGTAGGTGGATTCTTTACCAACTGAGCTATGAGCCACCAGGGAAGCCCTCTATATATGTGTATAATTCGTTAAATTGTTCTAAGGAAAAAAAAGGGGGGTGGATGACTTATCTGCCTGCCAATGCAGGAGACGCTGGAGATGCAGGTTCAGTCCCTGGGTTGGGAAGACTCCCTGGAGTAGGAAATGGCAACCCACTGCAGTATTCTTGCCTGGAAAATTCCATGGACAGAGAGCCTGGCAGGCTATAGTCCATGAGTCCAAGAGTAGGACACGACTGAGTGTGTGCATGCATGCGCATACACACATGCACACACATACATACACACCCCACAACTAGTACAGTGCGCCACCACCCCACAATACATATTTATTCATGCAATAATAGAACACGGCCAATGAAACAGTGACCAAGTTACAGGCACAGGCCCCACTGCCATCACCCACGTGTACCAGAGGCCTCTGATATCCAGGGAAGGTGGTCCCAACTCTGAACAATTATGCTACACAAATTATACCAGCCTAACTTATGATTTATCTTACCCTGAATTGATTCAGTCTCTGCCCCATGGGGAGAAGATACTGTAAGAGATGATATTTTATAATCTATAATCTCTTTTCACCAAGAAACACTATAACCACATTCCTTTGTTTGGAGATTTGCTGTATAGACATGGTTCACCTGCCACCCCTTCCTGGGTGGTCAACAGCTCATCTGCAACCCCACCCCCACCCCACACCGCTCCCCCGCCCACCCCCCAAGAACTAACACTTCATTAGCAGGAGATTAGAGCTTTCAAAGATCAAACAGTTGAGCAAAAGAAGCTTTAGGTTGGATATGCGATTCTCTTTACAAAAGCAAAATTTATTGTGTCTTTAAACTAGGGTACTGGCGTATGTTGGAACACTTCCATAATTTATCACTTCTGCCTTCACTGCACCTCAGAAATGCTCTTTAGGAAACTGACAAACATGTGACAGTGTTTTGCAAACATTGCAAAAGAAGCAAAGGCACCCGCTGTTTGGCATGGGTCCCAAAGTGGCGATTGTTCTCAACCTTTTGTTTCTTAAAACCCATCAATCACTCTAGTCCTGGGTCTCCAAGATTTTAGAAACAAAAACGGACACTTTTAATGAGACAGACATTTACATGTTTATATGCAATCTGCCTTTTTCCCCTCCTGCTAGAATGAAAAACTAATTTTACTAAATTTGTGTGGGTTTTTTTTGGTAAAAAATAACTGTCATCACTGGATACCAAAACTGCTCAACTAATAAAATTACAATCTGATATATTTTGCAAATTAGGTAAGCTAACAGAATTATCTTCAAGACCCATGTCTTACTGCATGTGTTCTTTAGGAATTATGCCATTTAATGTGACACAGTGGTCACTAATATAACTAATACAATCCAATGCTTATTATAACATTTTCCAGGGCACTTAGAGAAAAAGAAATGTGTAGTTTTGTTTTTTTTTTAGAAATTCTGTTCCTGTATTTATTTTTCACATGAGGTTTTCAGGACAAAAATAACTGCATTAACATTTTGGAGAGATAGTTTTATTATCTATTAAAGACAAGCTGGCGGGTGGTGGGAATGAAGACAGATACATCCTTGACAGGTAGAGTTGACAGGACTGGACGGTACCCTGCTTTTGTCCACAATCTCTAAGTCATCATTGTGCTGGGGGAAAAAGACTTTTGGGAGCCCTGGTGTAGAACACTGTGTTGAAATGGGCAAGTGGGCCTCTCAGCTGCCACTAGGTCAATACAAGACTTCAGAGCACCTTCCTCCCTGCCACTTTTCTCACAGTGATGCTGCATTTAGTGTCTAGGCAGGAAGGAAAAACCCAAAGGCCACCAGTGTGAGCCCAAAGGAACTCCACAGGGAACAAAAAGAACCTGCTCCCTAATGAGGCTGCAGCCTCACAAGAAGGCCCAGCTGCTCCCACGCTGAGCAGTGCAGGGGGGTGAGGTGGAGACCGGGCTGGGTACCAGCCTCCGACACCTTCCCTCTAAGGACCCAGGGCGCTTAGGGCAACCTGTGTCCCGGAATGAAGCCAACGTGCCCAAGTGGGTTCACGGTAGATTAGTCCAATTCACCATTCTTAAGTGGCCTCCCTGCCAGCCTCTCCAAGGGCTAGCAGGAAGCAGGTGAGGGAAGGACGAAAGACAGGTTTTCAGGAAAGGCTTTGTGAAGATCCAGGTTGCCGTGATAGATAGCATCCACCGAAGTGAGCATTAGATTGTTTTCACTGGGGGGGGGGGGGGCAACTGCTCTGATGGAAAAGCTATTATTATTTTATAACCAAAGTGTATTTTTATACTGTGACTTGCACCATTAAGTGAGAAACAACAGCGTGAGCAATTCCTCGTGCCAACTCAAAATACCTATGAGTGCAAACACTTCAGCATTTAGACCACAACACCCCCTAAGAAAGCAATTGTAGGAGGCCTCAGCACATTCCCTAGATAGCTCTGTCATCGATTCAAAAAGCAGCATCCCCTCCCGGCACCCCCCCATCCCCAGCATCCTACAGAGCAAATGCTGTTACCTTTCTGCCAACACACACAGCCTTGCTGTCCTCTTCTTAGCCTTGCAAATCCAACTCCTGTGCTCCACGTTCTAAAGCAAAACTATCTTGGTATAAAGTCAATTTGCTTGGTGTCAGGCAGTAACAATCCTGTCCACCCATCTCCTTGCCTTTTTTTTGTGGGGGGGACATCAAGACCAAGAGAAGCAAAGGGACGACTTTATATTTGCAAAGAGCTTTGTGATTTGCAAACCACCCACACATCCATGATCTCATCCAGTCTCATAACAACCCAGTGAGGTAAACCTGCTCCCCCGACACTCAAATAAGGTAGGACCTACCTCCTAGGGCTGTTAGGGCCATGGCACGTAGTAAGCACACAACAAGTGCTAACTGCTAGCCATCGACACAGCAAATGTTACTCATTTTATTGGTGAGAAAGTGAGACACAGAGGTTGGACAGCTGATTCCAGGCAACGAACGAGGCCTCTAGGAATCTAGAGAGAGCTGGGAAGACAGAAAGCCCAGTGCAGGAGTCTTTCTACCACCATATCAAAACGGACCCTAATTGTTTAAGACCCGACAACTACACATTTCCATGGAGGCTTAGCTACGTTGATAAGAAGGAAGCCTGAAGTCCCGATTCTGTTCCCAGCTCTCTGCTGGCCCCGGAGCTTTAGTTCTCTGCACCTTTGTGTCGCCTTCTCCATAGTGAAGGCAGACTCACTTAAAACAAAACAAAAACCCAAACAATGGAATGTCAAGCTTCCAGATGAAAGGCTCTATTACAAGGACAAAGTATCATTTAATTACACTGCTGCTCCAGTTAGTTGCTTCCCAGCTCCTAACTCCCACTGGGTGGATTCTGAAACCGCATAGGAGATTATGTCAAGAGGGGAGAACAGGAGAAACATTCTCTCCCTGAACTTTCTTAAATGGAAGAGAGAAACAAAATGAAAAGAAAGGCCTGTTTTCCAGGGAGGGGGCTGGGGCAATGATCTTTCCGTTAAGCGGACTTGCATAAGAAATCTATAGATTATTTAACGCCGGGGGTGGCTGTGGAATGAAATAAAGGAATCTTTGTGCGATGCCAGCCACAGTTCCCTCGCTTTCCCCGCAGTCAGGAATTTAACCCAGCTCTTTAAATCATCAAGCCCCAATGCGCCCCATCTGTGCACCGATTGTAGCCAATGAAACTAAAGCCTGTGCTGACTTTGGCCTGGACTTGTGAAGGAGGCTTTCTGCCCCAAAAGGTGTAGGAAGCAGGACATCAAGTCTTTTTTTGCTCATCACTTGTCTTCTCCCCAGGCCCAACAAGAGCCATCCATCTGTTTATCTGATCATTTATTGAGCTCTTGACGTGGGCCAGGTTCTGACCCAAACATACAAAGCTCACAGGATATGGCCCCAGGAGGAAAAGGATGTGTAAGAACTCCTCGGAGAGAGGAAGGAGGTAAAGAAAAATGACAGCCCAGTGATTAAAACTCTATGCTTCAGAAATGCAGGGGTTATGGGTTCGATTCCTGGTCGGGGAACTAAGATCGCATAATAGTGTGCAGCATGGCCAAAAAAAGAAAAATGGACGCTCCTGGCTGAGGCACAGAGGCCTGAGATACCCCTATCTGCAAATCCAGGGAAATACTGCTGGATATGCCAAGAGGTTAGAACAGTAAGCAACGAACCCTAACTCTAAAGCTAGGCTCTGCCAGATCAGCTAAGGCCATGAAAAAAGTTAGTGAGGCTGCAGGTACATCAGCGAGTAAGGCTTTGAAGGTTGAATTTTATTCTAACTTCAGGATTTTAAGCAGAGGACCTGCAACATCTTTACACTTTGAAAAGATCCTTGTGGCTCTTCTCGGAAATATGCTGTAAGATGCATGAGTGAAAGTAAGGAGGCCAGTTAAAAAGAGCTCATTGCTGGAGTCCAGACAAGGGAAGATGGTGAAAACTGGCCAGATTTGAAATATCTTTTTTGAGGGCAGAGCTAACAGGACTTACCTGTGGATTGGATATGAGGACTGGGTGCAGGGGGAGGGGGAAAGGGGGCAGCAATGACCCTTTGGCTTAAAACTGAGCATTCAGAAAACTAAGATCCATGGCATCTGGTCCCATCACTTCATGGCAAATCAATGGGGAAACAATGGAAACTGACAAACTATTTTTGAGGGCTCCAAAATCACTGCAGATGGTGACTGCAGCCATGAAATTTAAAAGACACTTCCTCCTTGGAAGAAAAGCTATGACCAACCTAGATAGCATATTAAAAAGCAGGGACATTACTTTGCCAACAAAGGTCCATCTAGTCAAAGCTATGGTTTTCCCAGTAGTCATGTATGGATGTGAGACTTGGACTATAAAGAAAGCTGACAGCCGAAGAATTGATGCTTTTGAATGATGTTGGAGAAGACTCTTGAGAGTCCCTTGGACTACAAGGAGATCCAACCAGTCCATCCTAAAGGAAGTCAGTCCTGAATATTCATTGGAAGGACTGATGCTGAAGCTGAAACTCCAATACTTTGGCCACCTGATGGGAAGAACTGACTCCTTGGAAAAGACCCTGATGCTGGGAAAGATTGAAGGCAGGAGAAGGGGACGACAGAAGTTGAGACGGTTGGATGGCATCACTGACTCCATGGACATGAATTTGAGTAAACTCCAGGAGTTGGTGATGGACAGGGAGGCCTGGTGTGCAGCAGTCCATGGGTTGCAAAGAGTCGGACATGACTAAGCAATTGAATTGAACTAGAACATTAAGCAAGGAACCCTAGTTCTAAAGCTAGGCTCTGCCAGATCATCCAAGGCCATGTGCACCAGGCCACAGAGGTAAGACATCACTCTGACAGCCAATACCACCCCCACATACTTCCTTCTGCTCATCTTACAAGGCCCAGCTCAAATTTCTTCCAGAAATTCTTCCCGAACACACTCAAAGTCATTGCCCTCTCTTCTTTGAGAACTCAAGACTTGAGTTCTTGGACAACTTGTATGCGTCTCAACTTCTCCATCCATGTAATATATGACTAGCATCACCTACCTCAAAGGCGTCTTAGGAGGGAATGAGTGAGGTACTATTTATACAGTGTTAGGCAGCAGTCCTCTGTACTTGGAAGGTACCTACACACAGTTTACGGTTACCTCCATTTCTTAGGACACACAGCACCTCTCCCTGAAGTTAAAAAGACATCTTGGCTTCCGCTTTCTCTGGAGACTTCCAGGAACAGGACAACTCACATGTTTTTCCCCTCCAAGCTTGCAGGCCCCCTTCCAAAGCAAAGAGGACTGACCACCTCTCTCCTCTCACTGACACAGCCTCCCCACACCCAAACCTCCAGACTCAGGGGGTTCCCAAAAGATCCAAGAGCAATCTGAGACAAGATGAGTGGGCTGACAGGGGAGGAAGCTATAGGCTGGCCGGAACACGAACGGCGCTGAGGAGAGTGAGCAGCAAAGACCTAGAGAAGGGCCGGCGGGCCCGAGGCCTGGCCTCCGAGGGCTCCGGGGTTCCAGCTCTGGGGTGACCCCAGAGCCTGGGAGGGGCCTAGGAGGAGCCGCTCCAGCCGCAGCCCTGACTCGCGGGTCGCCGCCACCAGACGCGGCTGCTGGCGCGGCTCCCCCGCTTCCTGTCAGCCCGGCCAGCTGGACGGCACTCTCTGTGGCGGCCGGCCCTTCCTCCCTCCGGCGGCGGCGCACCGAGCCAGAGGCCGGGAGCGGGCGCCATCTTTTCTAGCACCTCTTGTAAACAGATCAAGAACACTGGTTTTTTTTTTTTTTTAACTTAGTCTGAGTTAGCATAAAAGTTTCTTTTTTTTTTTTTTTCACTTTAACGATATGAAGTCTACATTCTTCAAGTGTGAAAGTGAAAGTGTTCGTCGCTCAGTCATGTCCGACTCTCTGAGACCCCAGGGACTGTAGCCCGCCAGGCTCCTCCGTCCATGGAACTCTTCAGGCAAGAGTACTGGAGTGGGTAGCCATTCCCAAAGAATGCTTTTTTGTTTTATTTAGAAGATAATTACTTTACAAAATTGTGATGGTTTTTACCACACATCAACATGCACGAGCATCAGGGACAGGTATGTCCCCTCCCCGCTCCCTGCGCACCCCACCCCTCAAGGCTGCCACAGAGCACTGGCTTTGGGGTCCCTCGGAGCCAGCTCCCACGGGCCACCTATAAAGGGACAAGTCCCCCCTGAGCTGTTTTTCCTTTTCATACAGCCTAGCAAAGCTGTTTCTCCTCCCTTGGGAAGTCAGAGCCAGGAGGGAGGGAGCACCCCTGAGAACGCTGCTTGCAGGAGCCGGGGTCTGGACTCCCACTGGGACACTCGGTTGTTTGAATAATAATCCCTCACCCCAGCTTTACGGAGCAGTTGCCAAGGCTCCTCAGGGAAAACGGGGTTCCCATCTTCTGATTGTTATCAAATGTCATGCCATGTTACCTCATGTAGAAGCCCTGAAGGGACCCACAAGCCAGTGGGTCAGCTTTCACCAAGCCACTTGTGACTCACCCAGAGGTCGGTCACCCACTTTAGTAACTAAACCAGCTGGTAACCGTCCCCGGGAGCTTAAAAAGCAATATTCCCTCTCATTTCGGCCATTAACTGCTCTACCTTTCTCTCTCCTACCTACCACCTTTCTCAGAAGTCCTTTCCAGGCGGGCAGCCCCCGCGTTGAGTTCATCTGCCAACCCAGGCCAAGCCAGCTGGCTGCAAGGCTCCAATCACTCCTTGGCCCCTCTCCCCACGACCTGGGGATGTCAACAGGGATGACACCCATTTTCCAAAGTTGCAGATTAAACTAGTACTATATCTACCCCCCCACCCCAACTCCGAGTTCTTTCTTAGTTTTGAGTGAGACAGCCATGCAGATCCGCCCTCCCTGGACAGAAGGAGGAATACAAACGTCCCGGGCCCTTTGGGAGAGCTTGTCCACGTCTGCGAACCCAGAAGCGCCCTCCCCCGAGGTCGGCAAGGAGGGCCTGCTGCGAACATGTACCTTGGAAATAAGTTCATCGTGATTGGCCAAGTGGGCTCTGCAGTGAATGCAGCTGTAGGTCCGGTGGCAAGAAGGCAGATAAGCCTGGAAAGTCTTGGATCTGGTCATCTTCACCATTGGCGCTGCTGAGCGGGGGGTGAACTCTGGGGTGGCCCACGAGGCACTCCCACAGGACGGGTCGCACGGGAAACACCGAAAGACGCAGGTAAAGGCCGTGGTTTGGCGGGGGGTGGGTGTGCGGCAGGCTCCACACACTGGTGATGTCTTCAGAGGAAGGACCCTCAAGCAGAGGTCTCGGGCTGGTTCTCAGCAGCCTGCAGGGCCAAGATAAGCGAATATCATTAGCTAGATGGAGCTGGGCTTCCTGTAAAGCCAGCAGAGTCCAGCTGCCACCCGAGAGAGGGCAGCATTTACAGCACAAAAAGATCCCCCTTCTGCGTTCCTGCGCTGTGCCAAGATGCCCAACGAGTAAGAAAGAAACCGGTGGAGATCCCACGGTTGCTGCAGTTCTAGAGCTGGAGATTCAGAGTCGACTCGGGGCTCTCAGGAGTTATTCTACCAACGTCCAGCAAACTGGCATGATCACCACCCCCAGGAAGTTTCCTAGACGTGGTGGTTGTTTAGCCACTAAGTTGTGTCTGATTCTTTTGCAACTCCATGGACTGTAGCCCACCGGGATCCTCTGTCCATGGGATTTCCCAGGCAAGAACACTGGAGTAGGTTGTCATTTCCTTTCTCCAGGGGATCTTCCCAACTCAGGGATCAAGCTTGCATTTCCTGCATTGCAGGCAAACTTTTTGCTGCTGAGCTACGAGGGAAACTCACAGCTATAGAAAAGGCCAGGCTTAAAGATATGCCACCTACAGCACAGGGAGAGGACCCTTGGGGGTCTCATTCTCCTGATCCAGTCAAGAAGAATGACTTTCCTACAGTCAACAATTCACAGATAGATGTGTATTCAACTCCAAATGCCAGGAGTCCTCCAGCAGTTGAAGTCACCATCTGAAGAGGCAACAAACCCCACGGTCCCTTGTGCGTATAAACAAAACACAGGATACAAAGGATTAAGTTCCCAACCAAGAGGATCCCTCATGGCCAGGCAGTCCTTGTGAGAAATGATTCTCTTTGTAATACCTTGTTCAGAAGGAGATGCTCAGTGCATTTGTTTTTAAGCAAGTAAAATGAAGGCAACTAATGGCAGAATCAGACTCCTGCATCTCAAATTCACAATAACAGTGAGTCTGACCAGAATTTCTCTTCAACACTCAAACTTTCCATTACTCACCCCACAGTACCAAGTATTTCTTCTACCACAGCCTCAGCTTTGTGATTCCCATGGAGAACAAGGACATGAAGAGGGGTGGCTCCCGGGGTATGTCCAGTTAAAGGTCTGAGGGCAAAACCCCAAGGGCTGAGACCCATTCTGCTTCTCTGCGGCTCACAGACCTGAGGCTTCTGGATCTACCTATTCCCTGGGCTTCACTCTTCACTAACGGGGGTGGTGTTCCCACTTGCCTACCTCCCAGGAGAGCCAGAGTGTTAATTAACGCCTGCGTCATGCTTTGAAGATAAAATTATTTAGAGAGACGGGGGAGGAAGACAAACAAAATCAGATCTTCCTTGCCGCATTATGCCTGGGATCCATCTGGATGTTCGGACAAAGCCCGCCAATCACAGTCTTTTCCCTCTAGACCTCCACTGGAACCAAATCTTCAGCACGAAAGCCGCCCTCCTCCCTGGCATCCTTCCCACTGCTGCGCTGCTGAAGGCCACTGTGCCCCTGGGGCACTCTATAGCCAGCACTAGGCTCCAGGACAGCAGTGGTCATCATCTCTCACCCCGCATGTCCCTTGAGAGCTAAGCCAAGGAAGCGCCACATCCAGAGGGACCAACTGGTCACCTGAAATGTCCAACTGCTAAAGGGCTTCAGACCTAGAGGGGCCCAGGCACAGTGTCTTGGCTGCTAGAGTCTCCACCGCTAATTTTAAAGAGGAGTAATCGGGGACCTCCCTGGCGGGCCAGTGGCTGAGACTTCGTGCTCCCAATGCAGGGCGCCTGGGTTCAATCCCTGGTCAGGGAACTAGATCCTACATACCACAACTAAAAAGAACCCATGTGCTAAGACCCGGCACAGCCAAATAAATTTTTTTTTTTTTTTAAAGAGTAATCAGATTAAACTGAGCATCATAGAAATACTTGAAGAATATGGGAAGGGCAGGGTTAAGAGGGGCTTCCTAGGTGGCGTCAGTGGTTAAAAAAAAAAAAAAGAAAAGAAAACCTGCCTGCCAACACAGGAGATGTACGAGATGAAGGTTCGATTCCAGCATCAGGAAGATCCCCTGGAGGAGGGCCCAGCAACCCACTCCAGTATTCTTGCCTGGAGAACCCCATGGACCGAGGAGCCTGGCGGGCTATATAGTCCATGGGGTCACAAAGAGTCAGACACGACTGAAGCGACTCAGCACACGTGCATGGATGGGGGTCAGAATTCACCTGCTCAGCTTTGCCTCGGCGTGAGGCCTGGCCACAACAGGAAACAGGAGACAACACGACCCCTTGGATCAGAGCCCCCACATCTCACCCTATGCTTACTCTGCAAACGCTAAGGTGAGTGGTCCAAACCAAAGCCCACGGTAGACCAAGGCTGTTGGGTATTGAAGTGTTGCAGGTGGTGGAAAGAGCCAAGGACCCTGCTTGGGGCTTCCTGAAAGATCCTAGAACTCTACAATACTCCTGTGCTATTCTCAGGAATGGCAGCATTTCCAGGAAGGGAAGTGGTGAAAGGTCAGGGGGCAGGAACAGGAAAGACAGGGCAGGCGAAGCGGGTGGGAGGCTTGCCCCAGGCCAGGCTCTCCTGAAGGCCAGGGCCCCCGCTGCCTGGAGGAGACCAGGGGGAGCACTGCTTCTGGCCTCTCCGCCTTTTATCCAAACTTGCGGGAAGGCGAGGAAACAGTGAGCCCTGGCTGCCAGTCTGGGTTTACAGAGCAGCCCCAGAGTCTGTTTTCTTACACACGCAGACGGCTGCTAAATTATGCATTTCCCCAGAGTAGAATTATTTCTTTTTTCACTTCTCTTCTGCAGGAAAGCCCCCAAAAAAGTTCACAGGCAGGGATTTGTGGTTATGCTTAGCTTCAAATGTGAATCTCAAAACCTACACAAACCTTTGGAGAAATCGACACTCATAGCCTGCATTAAACATGCACGTGTCACACACAAACACATTCATCCAGCTCAGAACTTAAGAAGAGAAAAATGGACCATGCAAGCAACATCACAAGCTGCCTGGAACAGCCTTGGACTTTGCTCTACTTTGCTCTCCTTTCAAACTCTCCACTCATTCCTAGGAACTGACAGGAACCCACAAAAGGTGACTCCTTCCCCAAGACGGAAAGAAAGAAAAAGTGGCTTGCTGAAATATGAATCTTGTTCAACTGCTGTGGGGCAGACGAGAAGGAATAAGAGGGGGAAAGTGGAAAGCAAGGTGAAGGAGGATCAAGAGATGGGTCCTTGAGCCTGAGAAGAAAGAATGGGCTGAGTCAGAGAAAAAGTGAAGAGCTGGAGACCAAAAACTTATCACCAATTACTGTCTCCTCCCCTCTTAAGATCAAATATTAAAAGCTGCTTCTTTAAAAAGCAGTCAGTTTTTAAAAAGGAAGTAAAAAGAAGTCAGTCGCTAGGAAGGAAGATGAAATAGCTTTGTTTTTGTTTTTCTAAGGAAGAAGTTAAGGCTACGGGGCTGCAGAACTCACCGCATTTTAATCTCTGGACTCCGGTACCTGCTAATGGGGCCACAGGCTCCATGGGGCTTCCTGAGTCCACCTTGCTGAACACATTGTGGAGTTTAAATTGATTTCCAACAATAATCAAATGAGCTCGATACTTAAAAGCCTCAGGGCACGTGTACAAATTAAACACCATTTTAAGCGAAATAATAATCCATCACAGTGGAAATTAAAGGGAGATTTGCTACCGCCTCCAGCTGGCCCCTGCTGGTTGGCGTGGAAAGAAAAGATGTGAACTATTATGATTAAAAACAAAGACCTCAGATACGCCACGCTGAGAGCCAAACTCACAGGGAGCGCACAGCGAACCTAGACATCCCACCTCATGGACTGGGTTTTCCACCAGAAGCCACGACTGCCCAGGTGGAACTCAAAACAGAACCTTCTGCGTGTTCCTAGGATGGAGGGGAGGGAGGTACCGAGCCCTCAGATAAGTCATGAAGGCACTGGATAAGTGACAGCGAGCAAAGCTGCATCTGATCTCACAGAGCCCCAGAAACGGGGAGGGCGCAACTCGCCGAGGGAAGTGACCCCCCCCAGCCACAGGCCAGGACCACCCCGAGGTGTGCCTCCTTGCTGTTGTGGGTTGTAGTTCTGGAGGAGGGCGGGCAAAGACTGCCTGGAAAAGAAGTGGGCTCTGTGGAGTCAGAAACCGGTGGTAGGGGACTGCCCTGGTGGTCCAGTGGTTAAGACTCCACGCTTCCAATGAAGTGGGTGTGGGTTCGATCCCTGGTCGGGGAACTAAGATCCCATGGGCTGGCCAAAAAAATAAATAAATAAAAATAAAATCGTGAAAATGGTAAACTAAAAAGAGAGACTGGTTCTGCTCCACTGTAGCTGAGTGACTTTGGCAAGTTATTCAACTCCTCTTACCCCCCGCTCCCCCAATTCTAATAAAACCGACATACTCAGGGTGAGGAGGATCAAATGAGAGGATATAAGTACACGCACAGTACTGGCACACAAAACACCAAAACTGTAGCAGTTGCTATTTTTAGTGGTCGATAAATTAAAAAAAAAAACAAAAGATGCTGCTGCTTCAAAAAAAAAAGAAGAAAAAGAAAAAGGAGGCCAGAGAGTTCAGAGACAGACATGGTTTTCCTGCTGCTTCATTAGGATTGTCTAGCTTGTTTTCAAGCAAGGTAGATGGTACCTTTGCGATCACTGGGATGACATTTCTCTAAACCCAGAATTCTCCTCTCAAGGTGGTGAGTGCGCTGGAGGAACCACAGCAGTGTTCCTTCCCCTAAGGGGCGACTTCCCTCATGGCCAAGCTCGCAAAGGCCCTAAAGCACTGCCAGGAACACAGCATCTCTGATGCACATAGCCCCGGCAGGGCTGAGCCTCCTTCCCCCTTAAACCCACCTTCCGCATTCAGCCAGTGTTATGTATTTAAAAAGCATGTATGTATTTAATCTCATCCCTCTCATGTCCTTCAGAAAGGCAACACGAGGCAGTGGGTGAACAGATGGATTCTGGATATTTAACTGAAAAAAAGAAAACTAAAACACTTAATTCAAAAAGATCTACGTACCCCTATGTCCACTGCAACACCATTTACAATAGCCAAGATATTGAAGCAACATGTGTTCATTGATGGATGAATAAAGATGTGGTATATATACTATATATATATATTTATTCATATACACACACAATGGAATATTACTCAGTCATAGAAATGAATGAAATCTTGCCATTTGCAGCTACATGGTTGCACTTGAAGGGTACTATGCACGGTAAAATAAGTCAGACAGAGAAAAACAAATACCATATGATTTTACTTATATATCTAAAAACAAAGCAAATGAACCAACATAATAAAACAGAAACAGTCACTGATACAGAGAGGTGTGGGGGGACAAATAAAACAGGTGAGATACAAACTTCCAGCGATAAAATAAATGAGTCATGAGGATGAAATGTACACACAGGGAATTCAGTCAACAATGCGGTAATAATTTTGTATGGTGACAGGTCTTACTGTGGTCGTCATTTCATAATGTATAAAAATATTGAAAAAAAAATATTGAATCACCATGTTGTACACCTGAAATTAATATCATATTGTGCAATATGTAATTAATTACAACTCTTTTTAAAAAGGGTTTCTGGAAACAGACTCCAGGATTTCAAATCTCAGTTCAATAACTCATTAGCTGTGTGACTTTGAACAAGTTAACTCTCTGGACCTTGCTCTCTTCATCGAAATCTAGGAACACTGATAATGACCTCATAAGGCTCTTGTGAGAATTGACTAAGCTAAAACCTATAAAGTACTTAACACAGGCACCTGGCATACAGTAAAGAAGGAAAGAAACCAAGTGAAGTCGCTCAGTCGCTCCTTCTCCAGAGGATCTTCCCAACCCAGGGACTGGACTCAGGTCTCCTGCATTGCTGGCAGACTGTTTACCAACTGAGCCACCAACAGAAGCTGTCTATCTATATATAAATACATACACACACACACACACACACATATATATATATCTGTTGAGGTTACAGCTTAACCATTTTCCAGCTTTTCCATCTTGTACTTATTGTAGGCCCTAAAGGAGGAAATGGCAACCCACTCCAGTATTCTTGCCTGGAGAATCCCATGGACAGAGGAGCCTAGTGGGCTACAGCCCATGGGATGGCAAAGAGTCGGACACAGCTGAGCACACACACACTTATTGCAGGAACTCTCAGGAATCCTAAGGAGGATTTCATGCTGGCTTTAAGGACAGGAGGGGAGGAGCATGACTGACCAGCTTGTTCCAGGAGGAAAGAGAGAAGACACAACTGGAGGCAAGAAATAGGCTGCAGTGGAAAGGGGACAGGTGAGCCATTCTGGGACTGGAGACAGAAAAAAACGAAGAGACAGAATGGCTGTTGAAAACCTCAATCCCAGGAGATACTCCTCTCTCTTCCCCTTTTTCCTGATCTCACCAGAATCCTCGACTCTGCCCAGGAAATGAGGAGACCCAGTTTCCCTAGGGTGACACTTAAGAGAAGTGGGTGGTGTATCTTCCCCTGGTGAGGAGGACAGGATTAGAGAGGGACTTGGGTCCTGTCTTGGTTCTTCTCACTAGCTGCATCACCACTGGGCAAGCTGCCTGAAAGAGACTAGCAGTGCCTACCTCGTGGAGGAGACAAAAGCATCAGATGACATAATGCAAGTGAAGCATTCAGCAGAGCACCTGGCATGTGGCTGGTACTCCATAACCTTAATCATCCTCACCAGCAAGAGAGAAGAAAACACGGGAACCCTTCCTGTTCACAGGACCTGAATGAGCGGTGCTCCTGTCTGCCAGGTTGACTCATGGTGGTTAGAGGGTTAGGCCTAAATTAATCCACTTAAAGGTATACTGTGGTTTAAGCAGGTTCTGGTGGCTTAGCTGGGGATCTGACATTACTGCAGTGTCACTGAACAATAGACCACTCCATCACTTCATGCAATGGAAGGTACCTCTGTAGTCTGCATTGACTCTACTAATCCCAGGAGGGGGCCGCTACTGAAAACCTTAGTGAAACTCTGTATTAAAACTGCCACAAGCTGATGTGCAAGGCACGTGGGAAAAACAATGCTATCACTTCATGGTTAACCACTTTATACCTCTGAACTCAGGTGGTACTTTAAATCCATCTAGTTGATGAAAAAAAAAAAATTGGATATTCAGGAAACCACTCTTTCATAAACAAAACCAACCATTCATCTCTATGTTGGATACAGGGTCTAGTCTTGATTTCAGGGGGATTATCTGTCAGATGATAATCCAACATGATCTCTAGGATTCCTTCAGCTCTTAAAAACCTGATTTCATGTTGTAATGGTGTCTCTGCCAGCTGAACCCTGCCCCAGAGTAAAGTGCCCACCCACCAACCTTCTGTTTTGCGAGGTCAGAGAAACATCCCAGCCTTGCAGAGTCCACTGGCTGGACAGTGCTTTGCAACATCTGTTAGCAAGACAATATATTTCCACATGGCCCTTAGTTCAGCACTCTGCCTGGGAGGCCCCCATGTGAGGTTTACATCTGTTAGAACATCTGCATAGAGAAGAGGCACTTCCTCTTGAATATTCTGAAACTTGCAAGTAATTTACTAGTCATTACATACCAATAGCTGTTGCTGGCTGGCTAGGAAGAGATCAGATATTACTTTGGGTTGTTTCTACAATTCTAACCAAATACAACCTGTCTGAAGATTCATTACCAAGCACATTTGGCTCAGGTTCATTGATGGCTTCCTTCCTTTTCTTATACAACATCAAGATCCAAAAAGGATTTAAGGGGGCTTTACAAAAGCACAAATCATACAACGCTATTAAAATAGATTAAGAAATTAGGGTAGGAAGAACTAAAGAACAAAAAGAGAGTTAGGACACAAATGCATGCTATTAAATTGCTAGAGATCTTCTGAATTTCAACTGCAAATTTGGCTTTGAGCTCCCCAAGAACCAAGGCAGGAAAAGAAAATACCAGCCGTTAGACGTTTTGTATTTCCTATGAAATGAAAGCATCTTGGCTGCTCAGGACACAGATTCTCTGAGAGACATTTCTCCTCTGGGTGGTTGCAGGAGAAATGAGCAAGCCAGAGGACAGAGCCCCAGTGCGTCAGCCCTTCCCACCACGGTATTCTCTTGCAAGACTTTCTCAGAGGCCCCTCCGCGAAAATGGACAGCGCGAGGAACACTGACGATTCAGTAACTGGGATTCTACATGGGGTCAAATGAGGGCGGCCCAAGAACGTGGCTTTCGGATGGTCTGGCTGGATCCAGCGATATCGACTCTCCAGAGGAATGGGAGAGCTACACAGCCTTCTGGCAGCGCTCCACGAATATCATTTATCACAACCAGGCTTTTGAGTAACAAAAATATGGGCAGCCTCCAACATGCCAAGTCCAAACACTAATACTTTTGAATGCTAGCACTTATTTGGCCCGGGTGCTGCATTCAGCTCTCTCGCTGGGCTGTTTTTTCCCCTGAAACTCTCCCTTACGGGCCTCCTCTTGCCTCTCTGGGTTCCTTGGTCTCTGATGGAGCCTCAGTCTCGCAGGCAGCTCTTCCATCCTCCTCCTCCTTGGAGGAGCTTCCACCAGATGCCTGCTTGCCCTCCCCCCACCCCCTACACCTCCAGCATTCTCATCCACACTCAAGTCTTCTAAATACCTCTCTGGATTCCTTTCTTTCTTTCTTTAATATTTATTTTTTATTTGGCTGCACTGGGTCTTAGTTATGGGATCTAGTTCCCTGACCAGGGATCGAACCCAGGCCCCCTGCATGGGAAGCGTGGAGTCTTAGCCACTGGACCACCAAGGAAGTCCGTGGATTCCTCTCTACAGGGGGACCCCTTTCTGGCTCCTAGGAAAGCACTTCGAATTCCCAAAGCCAGCACCATCTCTCCCCCGCCCCCTGGCTCCCATCCCCTTTCCCCCTCTTCTGTTCCCTCCTCCTGGAGGCCCAGCTGCCCAGGCAGGAAACTCCCTTTATTCTCTCTCCCTTCTATGTCACACACTCACACACACACACATACACACACCCCAGCCTGTCCCCTACACAGCTGACTGCCTTGACAACCCACCCCCCCACCATCATCCTCAGTCACAGCCGGCAGCTTTGGGAGCCAGGTCCTCTCTCTCATCCTGAACTTCCTAAACTGGTCCCCCTGACTCAGCGCTTACCTCTCCAACCCAGCCCCTTCTAGAATTCTATTTATACAGCACAATCTGATCACAGCTCTCGCATGTTTCAAACCTCCAGTGGTTTCCTAGCAGCCTGCAAGGCAAGGTTCAGCCCCCGTGAGGTGGCACTGAAGCCTGGGCCCAATTCTCTGTATCTTCTCGTCAGCTTCCCACACTGCTGCAAACCTGTCTCCCCGTCAGACCGAGCTCCTTCATTACCTTTTCTCAAGTTATTTCAGCCTCCTGCAAAGCCTTAGCCTGTCTTCTCTGCCCAGGAAATACCTCCTCATCCCTTAATACCCAGCTCCAATAAGACCCTGAGGAGGGACTTTCCTGGCAGCCCAGTGCTGCCGATGCAGGGGACGCAGGATTGATCCCTGGTTGCGGAGCTTAGGATCTCACATATCTCACAGGCCGAAAGAAAAAGAGCGCCTAAGCAGAGCTAGGGGCCCCCTTCATCCGGCATGCAAAAAAACCGATCTCTGGAATGGTACTCTCTGCCTGGAAACTTCCTGCAGTCAGAGGTCCAGTCTCTATCCACCCACCCTCCTTGGTTCCCAAGGACTCCGGGTATCCAGCACACTGGAGATTCTTGATAAATGTTAATTAACCGAGTAAACTGAATGACCATCACTGGCTCTGTGCTGCCCTATAAAGCTGGTATTTTTTTATAGTCTCCTTACTTTGCCCTTATCCAGTACATTTAAAATACTGAATTCCGGGCATTACATGGGACTCATACACCAGTAATGTTCCACAGACTCTTCTGATGTAAACTCACTTGGGCTGGCAGGTTGAAACTCAGGACCGCGGAGCCCTAGCTCTGATAGGTCCCATCATAATAACCTCTGATGGCTTTACCCAGCTGCTGTCTGCTGGCAGAAATACTTCCCATTCAGCCTCCCCTGGCCCTTCCCACCACTGCCCACCTAGGGCAACTTCCCAAGGCACCCTCTCGAGGCCGGCAGTGGCTTCTAGACCCCTAAAGAAACCCCCAGACTTCCCACCCAGGAACCTTCTCTTCCAGGAGGGTCCCCACTAAAGCCCCAAGGCAGTCTGAGCTGCTGTTCTAGGTAAGACTGAGTCAGAGAAAATGCAGTGTCAGACTTGGTTCAGGCCAAGGAGGAAAGGGTCCCTTGACCTTGCCTCTGCTCCACGTTTCAAAGAAACCAGATCTACCCACTTGCCGGGCCCCAGGGACTGTCACCTTCAGTGTGAGTCCTTCATTTTCTGCTTGGCCATGCTCAGAGATGATAATCCTGGTTAAAACAAAATGAATACATTCTTCCCGTGATCTGGGCCCCAGACAGGGATCCAGCCCATTCCTCTGTCCCAGACAAGGCTACACTATTAACTGCTATGTAAAGCAGCCATTTAGAAGATCCATAAAGAAAACGTCTTGGAAAGCAGAGTATGAGATGTGGCCAGTCGTCAGGTTACTTCTCAAGGGAACCCTTACCTTAGACTCCTCCAAGCCCCACCAAGACAGACCCCCAACTCCACATGATAGCACTTGTCACCGTTGTTATTGAGATGATTATTTGATTGTCGTCTGTGTCTCACACACTCAAAGATCCAATATTATTTACTGAATAAATGACTGTCTTTTGGAACACGGGCACTGTATGACCTTGATTTCTCTTTAACTGCTGCTCCCCTAGGGCGCAGCTGGGGCCCCAATTAGCTACAAGCCATCCATCCCAAATCTGCCAATACCATTCTATTGTTCCCCTGTCAGCATGCCTTTGGCTTTCTCACTTTAATCTCCCAATTCAAATAAATCCAAAACTCGGCTCTGACATCTGTGGCTGGGCTCCCTGCCTTTCCACGATTGGAATTTGGAAACTGGACTTAAAACTCAGGAGGAAAAAAACGGGCAGAGGCACTTTCAAAAGGCTGCCTGTACGTCCAAAGTCTCGGCCGTCACCACCCCAGAGATGGATGCATTTTGTTCTAAGAATTAAAGTGTCACCTAGTGTGACCATTTATTGAAGGAATGGAAAAGGAACAGGGTGGGGGAGACAGATTGATTCTAGAGCAAATTTCTGGCTTCTTCCTGTCATGGGAATGGCAGATTTTCGTGAGAATGACAGCCGCATCTCCTTTTCAGCCTGGCACTCCTAGGTGGAGCCAAGCATGTTGCTGGTGCAGCCTTTTCACATACTGTCAGAGGCCTCCACAAAGCTAGTAGTTTATGGGTTAATCTTCCCACTAGATGCTGTGTCGTTCCTGATCACGTCCAGGAACCACATCCAGTTGATCATCTGTCATAGCTAGCCCCAAGCCCCGCTGGCACTAAGAGCTCAGAGAAGGAAGGTAGGAAATGAGCGAAGGACATAGGAAGAGTCACTGAGGCCTTTCAGCAACTGTCAGAAAGCCTCCAGAGCTCCACAATGTATTAATTTCTTACTGTGGGCCCATGAGGGGTGAAGCACTCGATACATATTATCTCAATCCTCACAACAACCCAGAGAGGCAGGTATTATTATGATTACTCCTATTTGAGAGATGATGAAAAAGCCCAAGAGAAGTTAAGCAATTTGCCCAAGGTCACTCTGCTAGAAAGTACCAAAAAGTGAAGTCAAACTGTTTGTTGCCCAGTCGTGTCTGACTCTTTCTGACCCCAGCGACCACAGGACTCCAGGCTCCTCTGCCCATGGGATTCTCCAGGCAAGAATACTGCAGTGGGCTGCCATTTCCTTCTCCAGGGGATCTTCCCTAAACCAGGGATCGAACCCAGGTCTCCTGCACTGAAGGCAGATTCTTTTCTGTCTGAGCCACCAGTGGCTTAAATAGAAAAGCACCAGAACTGAGATTTGAATCTGGGAACCACACCCCACCCCACCAGGGGATCCTTCAACCAAGACATGACAGAAAGTGATCTGAAGAGGTGCATCCTTGGTCCTGAGCCAAGACAATACCTCCCGGAGAAAGAGACCAAGTCAATTAATGACAATGCAAAACAAAGTTTTTCTCAAGTTCTCTCAAAACATCTTCAGGCTCCCAGGGTTGGCCCAGTGAGTCAACTTTTAATTGCAGCAACCTGAGAAAACAAATGAGGGGAGGGAATAACTGGAACCAGAAGGTGGGACAGCAGAGTAGGCACAGCAGAAAGCTAGTTTTCAGTTCTTGTCATGTCTTCACGCTAATGGGGTATTTAGCTTTCAGGCTGCAGTCACGGGTGGAAATACGTTCCCCCCTCAAATCCTGAAGAAAACAAATTAAGAATCATGTAAGCAAAACTAACCCAAAGCCCTATCTAATATATATTTACATAACACACATGTTTATACCCTTAGCACAGCAAATACTGAAAGCGAATCCTTGCTACCTTACGGGCCCTTTGGAGGTGGGTCAGTTTAGGTAGGGACACCCCAACAATGACGAAAGTGGTCAGAGAAAATGATTAAGGGAAAACAAATTCAATGGATGACACACAGGGACTTACAAACAAAAGAAGAAAAGGAAGAGGCAGACAGAGAAACTAAGGGAAAGGAGGCCAGAGGTTAAGGAGGTTTAGTAGCTGGTTTCTGCCTGGGAGAGCAACTGCCTTAGTGATTTCCAGACCTCGGGCATGAGTAGGGTGGGCTGCCTAGAAAAATCTGGGAAATGGGGATATGCAGGGGTATTATTTGCTTATTCTTATTAGATTCCCTATTCCGAAAATTCTGATTCTATAGCCCTTTACCTGGGTCAGGAATTCTTAAGACAATCAAGGTAGAGAATCCCTAGGGACAGTCTCACTTTTGAGGATGCCTGTTACCCTTGTATGGTTTTTCCAGTAGTCGTGTATGGATGTTGAGAGCTGGATCATGAAGAAGGCTGAGCGCTGAAGAATTGCTTTCAAAGTGTGGTACTAGAGAACACTCTTGAGAGTCCCTTGGGCAGCAAGGAGATCAAATTCAATGGAAGCACTGATGCTGAAGCTGAAGCTCCAATCCTTTGGCTACCTGATGCGAAGAGCTGAGTCGCTGGAAAAGACCCTGATGCTGGGAAAGACTGAGGGCAAGAGATGGTTGGATGGCATCCTGACTCAATGGACAGGAATTTGAGCAAACTCAGGGAGATTGTGAAGCACAAGGAAGCCTGGAGTGCGGCAGTCCATGGGGTTGCAAAGAGTCAGACCCGACTGAGCAACTCAACAACAATGATCTATGTCAGCTAGGCTGTTGTGCACGGGTCTTCATCGTCCAGAGTTCTACTGTGAATGTAAGTCACAGTCCACTTCTGGGGAGCCCAAGCAATTTCTCCTTGCATCATACACGCCTCCTGGCGCTCCTCGTACATTTCCGCTCACGTTCACACCCCCATGGTTGTGCACACACTGTGTCCTCCCCCCCAGCCCTATCTCCAAAACGCCTACCCTTCTTTCTCTATCAGTCTAAGGACTTCAGACTCTTTCTACCTTGTACACTGGTTATTGACATAGATGCCTTAATCACTCCTGTTTGAGGATATGCTCTTAGGGGCCATATTATAACTTATCTTTTTCTCCCAAAGGTCTTATCATCTGTTGAATGATGATTACCCAGGGAAATAAAATCAAGGTTGAATTTCAGCCCCAGGCCAGAGGTTCCTCTTCTCTATCTCAAAAAAGGAATCGAAATTTTCCTGACTCAGGCAAGATATGTTCTGCCCCACAGGTACTCCCACCCAGAACACCATGGGAAAACAAACCAAATCATTAGGTAGGTCAATATTTCCTATAATAAAATTCACATCAGCTAAAATAAAGCCACTTTCTTCTGCCCAACTGATCTCAACCACTGCTCACACCCAGGGGACTCTGAGCCTCAGTGGCATGAATGTGGCTTCCCTGGGGGCTCAGTGGTAAAGAATCTACCTGCCAAGCAGGAGACACAAGTTCTATCCCTGGGTTGGGAAGATCCCCTGGAGAAGGAAATGGCCACCCACTCCAGTATTCTGGCCTGGGAAATCCCACGAAAACAGAGGAGCCTGGCGGGCGACAGCCCATGGGGTGGCAAAGAGTCAGACACGACTTAGCGAGTAAACAGCATCCGGCACCCATCTGCCATCTGGATAGCAAGCCTTCCTCTCGTGGCAAGAAACAGCCAAGGGAACTCCAGACACTAGAGGCTAATTTCATCCTGAGCAGTGACTCTTATTTCAGCTAAAACCCACTAAGCCTGGACAGACTGCATTCCCAAGACCACGGGGAGGCCTGACTGCCCTGGAACACAGACCAGAGAGGTCAGTGACCCGGCCAGGAAACAGGGCTTCAGGTGGCAGAGCCACACCTCACTGGCAGATGCTCAGCCCCATTCCGAGAGAGAAGAGAGGCCTGGCCTAGCACTGAGACATTATGAGTTCTTCAGAGTTTAAGTCAGGAGTTGGTACTCCTCCAAGATGCACAGGAGTTGTAAGAGCCCTGGATCTGAGAAATAAAAGATACAGTTTACAGTCTATGCTGCACCCTACTTAGTTCTGTGCATCAATAAGCAAGTTCTTACTGCCTGTTTGAGCTTCAACATTTATGTCTCTAAAATGTAACACCTAAAATGGATTTGAATGCCCAATCCAGCAAATATCTAAATAATACAGAGTTATAAACCATTAGCTCAAAAGCAGGGAAAATAAAAGGATAAAGTTACCACTGGAAAAAATTGGGATACAGGGCCCAACAGTTATTAAAGTCAAGCCACAAATTTGTTTCTCTGCTTCCTGGCAGCCAAAGCAAAAAGAGAAATATGATCAGTTACACCCAATTGTCCACAAAGGAAAATCATTCCAGTTCCTTGGGAGAGGCAAAGCTTTTCCTGGCACCGGATTCTGAAAGGAAATTTCTCCAATTAGCAGAGACATTAAATGAAGCTGTAGCTTAAGTCTTCAACAATGTAAACTCTTACAAAAAATATAGTAGCAAGTTACATAAAGCTATTTTGGAGAGCATCAGTCCATAAAGCAAGGGGCAGGACACCCAAGTTCATCTCAGTGAAAGTAATTCTGGCGGTGCTGAGCTAACATGGCCCAAGCATGCAGCTTTCACTGGCCCAACTTAAATCAAGGATAAAACTAAGACCAGGTAGACAACTTGTTCTTCCAAACACTTCTATAAATATTACTTCTTCCACATGGATGTTTATTAAGAATTGGGTAGCAATTTCCAATTAGATGACTTCTACATTCCATTCCAGTTCTGATAAATCTAAGTGACCTTTTTGGTCTTCATTTACTTACATTAATGTAAAATTTGGTAGTTTTCCCTGTCTTACTGCACTCCCAAATCAATGGAAATTCCTGCCAGTGAGAGAGAGAGAGAGAGAATCTAACTATTAACATTACTCTTGCTATTAATAGCTAATACCAAGAGCTCATGTACCAGGCCCGGGACCTGGGTTCCTGTACATTCTCTCATTTAATCCTCCCACCAACCTTGTGTGATAGTAACTATTATTAGTCTCATCTAACAAATAAGGAGCAGAGACTCAGAGAAAATGTCCAAGGTCACAGAGCTGTCTAGTTCCAAAGTCAAGATTCTTAGCCCTACTTATAGTGCCTAGTATTAATGAAACATGATTACTATGTTTGTCAGAACAATGAAGCCTAGTGAGGCCAGTAGAGCAGGCAAGAGTTATTATAACAACAACAACAAAATAACCGTGGAGATTTTAGAGACTTTGGCAACCTATAAAAATAAAAAAAAAAAAAAGGATGAAAAATTTGTGAGAGGCAGAAATCTCAGAAGAAAGTAATTCCACAGGAACAGAAAATCTCAGGAAAAGGAATAGAAAACTTCTTTTCCTCCTCTTCTCTTGAAAACAAAATATTATAAAATAGACAATGAATGAAAACCTACTACACAGCACAGGGAACTCTGCTCAATGCCCCGTGATGACCTAAATGGGAAGGAAATCCAAAAAAGAGGGGAGGGATGTGTTATCTACACGTACCTGATTCACTGCGCTGCACGAGAGAAATTAACACAACATTGTAAAGCAACTACACTCCCGGAAAACTCACTCAAACCCACGTCCATTGAGTAGTGATGCCACCCAACCATCTCAGCCTCTGTTGCCCCTTCTCCTCCTGCCCTCCATCTTCCCCAGCGTCAGGGTCTTTTCCAAAGAATCAGTTCTTCCCATTAGGTGGCCAAAGCATTCATTAGAGCTTCAGCTTCAGCATCAGTCCTTCCAATGAACACCCAGGACTGATCTCCTTTAGGACGGACTGGTTGGATCTCCGTGCAGTCCAAGGGACTCTCAAGAGTCTTCTCCAACACCACAGTTCAAAAGCATCAATTCTGCGGTGCTCAGCTTTCTTTATGGTCCAACCATCACATCCATACATGACTACTGGAAAAACCATAGCTTTGACTAGATGGACTTTTGTTGGCAACATAATATCTCTGCTTTTTAATATGCTCTCTAGGTTGGTCTTAACTTTTCTTCCAAGAAGCAAGTGTCTTTTAATTTCATGGCTGCAGTCACCATCTGCAGTGATTTTGGAACAACCAAAAAATAAAGTCTGTCACTGTTTCCATTGTTTCCCCATCTATTTGCAGTGAAGTGATGGGACCAGATGCCATGATCTTAGTTTTCTGAATGTTGAGTTTTAAGCCAACTTTTTCACTCTCCTCTTTCACTTTCATCAAGAGGCTCTTTAGTTCTTCTTCACTTTCTGCCATAAGGGTGGTGTCATCTGCGTATCTGAGGTTATTGATATTTCTCCCGACAATCTTGATTCCTGCTTGTGCTTCATAGCCCAGCATTTCTCATGATGTACACTGCATAGAAGTTAAATAAGCAGGGTGTCAACATACAGCCTTGACATACTCCTTTCCTGATTTGGAACCAGTCTGTTGTTCCATGTCCAGTTCTAACTGTTGCTTCCTGACCTGCATACAGGTTTCTCAGGAGGCAGGTCAGGTGGTCTGGTATTCCCATCTCTTGAAGAATTTTCCACAGTTTATTGTGATTCACACAGTCAAAGGCTTTGGCGTAGTCAATAAAGCAGAAGTAGATGTTTTTCTAGAACTCCCTTGCTTTTTCGATGATCCAGCAGATGTTGGCAATTTGATCTCTGGTTCCTCTGCCTTTTCTAAATCCAGCTTGAACATCTATCTGAAAGTTCATGGTTCACATACTGTTGAGGCCTGGCTTGGAAAATTTTGAGCATTACTTTGCTAGCATGTGAGATGAGTGCAACTGTGTGGTAGTTTGAGCATTCTTTGGAATTGCCTTTCTTTGAGACTGGAATGAAAACTGACCTTTTCCAGTCCTGTGGCCACTACTGAGTTTTCCAAATTTGCTGGCATACTGAGTGCAGCACTCTCACAGCATCAACTTTTAGGATTTGAAACAGCTCACCTGAAATTTCATCACCTCCACTAGCTTTGTTCACAGTTCCTACTCTTAAAAGACTCTAAACTTTGGCTCTCTTGGTCATTCACTCATTCATTCATTCCAGCAACAATTAGATATTTACCCTGTGCTACTCCCTGCCAGGCACTGTCAGCAGTGAGCAAGACAGAGGAGCTTCCAATCCAGCCATCAAGTAGACAATACATTTCCAGATGGTATTAAAATGCTTTGGGGGAAAAAAAAAATTAAGGGGATTAAGAGAGGCTGAGGGGCAGGGAAGGAGAACTGTTCTAGATAACAGGTCAGGGAGGGGCTCTCTGAGAAGCAAGTGAGGGAACCCAATCATGCAAAAATTTGGAGACCGGGCACCAGCAGAAAGGCCCCATGACAAAAACAAACCTTACATGTTTTAGAAACTTCTGGAAGGCCACTGCAGTAGACTGAAGCCAGCCTGAAGTAGAACAGACCAAGTGAAGGCCGGCAGGGAATGAGGTGGGAGAAGATGGAGACGGGGCTACAGGGAAAGGAGGTGGACTCCTTCTGAAGGGCAACGGGAGGGGCATAACCCTAGTGTAAAATCTCCAGGGCTGTGGTCAGAGCTCCAAGGGAAGTTCAGAGAGATGTAGTGTCACCAAACTCAAAACTCTTAAGGGAATCACTTTAGCCTGTAGGCCCTGGTTTTCCATTTGTTGTTGTTTAGTCCCTAAGTCTTCTGCAAAACCAATGACTGTAGCCCGCCAGACTCCTCTGTCCATGGCATTCTCCAGGCAAGAATACTGGAGTGGGTTGCCATTTCCTTCTCCAGGGGATCTTCCTGACCCAGGGATTGAATTGGCATCTCCTGCATTGCAGGCGAATTCTTTACCACTGAGCTGCCAGGGAAACCTGCTTTCCATCACTAGATGCTAAAAGTAAAAAGGACAGTTCCTTTTCCAGAGCTTTATACCCCATCATCATGAAGGGAATGCAATTGTCAGAGCAACTGGTGGTTTGGTTGACAGACTCTAGGGAAATGCCAAGATAATTTACAAAGAAAACTGATCCAGACCTCTATTTGAATCCCACCTGCTCTTCCCATCCTAGGATGTCGTATCCTTGGCCATCCTTTTGTTGTTTTCTTTTCTATTCCAGAGGCTCAAAACTCAACACTCTCCATGTGAGCTGCTAGACCAGACTGAATATTATTAAAGTTAATTTCAACGATCCCACTGTTAGCCTTCCCAAATAAGGCATACCCTTGGCAGGAAGGACCACAGAAGGATGAATTTGAATTTGAATCTTTTCTGAAGCTAAACTGCAGCTTTGATTAATTCGAAGAAACTTCTTTTACCAACGTGTCTGGACACAACAATAAGAGGGAAACATCCAACATGTGGAAGCAGCAGGCGTGTGTTTCTGCTTGAAAGTAGAGATGGGTAAAGCGAAGTGAAAGTGTCAGTCGCTCAGTTGTGTCCGAGTCTTTGCGATCCCATGGGTTGCAGCCCACCAAGCTCCTCTGTCCATGGGATTTTCCAGGCAAGGATACTGGAGTGGTTTGCCATTTCCTTCTCCAGGATCCAACCCCAGTCTCCTGCATTGCAGGCAGATTCTTTACCTGAGCTACCAGGGAACAGGTAACAGAGACAGGTAACAGCATCAAAAAACAGGTGACTAATCAAGATCCAACTGCACACAGGAGTCGAGCCACCACCCAGGAAAGAAGCTGGGCTGAGGTCGGCAAGGGGGCATGGAAACTTGTTGTCACTTCTTATTAACAGACAAAGCCCTGGCTCCCCTCCCCACTCCCAACAAAAATAAAATCACTAGTATGCCCTTCCTCCAGGTTACACAGCCTGAAATACCCAGATACTAAACAAAATCAACCTTTCCTGCTGGCCAGACTGTTAATGTCCCAGGCACAATGACTGTTATCCTCAACTCAAAACCATTAAAATCATTAAAACACTGAAAATTCACCTACATCTGGGAATAATGCAGCAGGTTCAACAGCACTACTCATGACCCCAACCCCACACACCTAGAAACATCCAGAATAGTGAACGTACAGAAGAGTGAACAGCAGCCCTCAAATGGACTGGAGCAGGGTGCTGTGGGGAATAACAGGGCCCATGCCTATCTCTCAGGGCCAATGCTTCAAGGCAGTTGAAAGCAAACACTATACCCTTAGACGTTTCAAAGCCTGGGCCTGCAACAGATCAGCGGTCCTGGGTTTGTATACAGTGTGGGTCACATAATCTGACCAAGGCTTTGCATATCATTGTTCATTGCCCCCAATTCCCACTAGTTCAGCGTTTCTTATCAACCATCTGTCTCACAACCTCATGGCCCACTTATTAAAAATGTCCCCCACTGACAATAAACATTTCCAGACTGGACTTACAAACTACAGTGTTTAAACACTACCCAGGTCGACTTTATGCATATTTAAGTCTGAGAACTTCAGCAATGTTTCTGCAAACTGTGAGCCATGAGTCATGACCAGCAGTTGATTTTTTTTTAATTAAGTAGGAAAAAATTATAAATAGAACACACTACAGGTAGTCAGGGCAATTATTGTTTCTGGGAACTTAAGCGGTTGTGGACCTCTGTGCAGTGACGTAAAATGTATTCATCACTGTGGTTCAGTTTGAAAACCACTCTCCTAGAGGGATGAAGGAATATTTTTACGGAATATTTTATGCTATTCCTACGCATGGTATTTATTTACCATTTTTCACCCCTAATTCCGAGCTTCTGGATTTTAGTTCAAGCACAAGTTATCAAGACACAAAGGCTGTTATCAAATCCTAAACTGATGAGGCAATGTCAAACCGAACAGGGGGGTCAGCCCAAGGCTTCTTCCTGCCCCAGACCCTTCTCAAGGAGCTGGGGATACGGAAAGTGCCAAAGGGAAGTTTGTACAACTCTCCCCAGGCTGGACCTGTTCCTTGGTAAAGAACTTGCACACTCATTATCATACATTAGAAGAATTGAAATATTCCCTTATGGGTGGGTAGGGAGCCGGGCGGGGGAGGCTCAGTCTCAGTCTAAGGAATAGAGAGAACTCAGGTTCAACCCATCAGTGCATTCCTGGGGCAGTGACTAGGTCAAAGGAAAGTCAGGGAAGGGTGAATCCAGGCCCACTAACCACCAGGCCCTGAGTTCTCAGAATTAGGACAACACTGGACAGCATCAGGCATGTGAAGTCACGTCTCACCCCAGAACCAGTGACATCGGTTGCCTTGGGCAAGTCACTTAGCTTTTCAATCCCCTAGGTTCCTTGTATGGCCAATGTTCTGGGAGCAAGTGGAACACAAGGAATCAGACAGCATGCCTTCTTGCCCAATGCAAGGACAGGCAGCCTCATCTGGCCCGACCAGAAGAGAGGAACATGGGAGGAAGAGCCAGGAGGAAGAAGGAATAGCTGGGACTTCTCTGGTGGTCCAGGGGTTAAGGCTCCAGCTGCCATTGCAAGGGGCGTGGGTTCCATCCCTGATGGGGGAACTAAGATCCCGCCTGCCAGCAGGATGTGGCCAAAAAGAAAAAAAAAAAAAAAGAGTAGCTAGCTGTCTTTTCAGCTTTTAGACTCATCAGAAGCAACGACTTACTGAAAACAGCCTGAAGACTCGAGGAGAGCAACCGACAAGGAGGCCAGAGCTCAAAAACCAAACCAAAAAAAAAAAACAAAACCCCAGCGAAGCCCAGGAGCGGTTTCCCCGTGCCATTCAAAGCCGCGGAATCGCGGGCGGGTCAGCTACATCACACAGAAAAACCGAGGGCGCTCACTCCCTAGGCTTTATAAGCTCTTGTAAGCCGAGAGTGAAGTCAGAGGTGGCAGGCTCCTGGGCCGGGTCCAAAAGAACAGGTGGTTCCCCTCCCCCCCACCCTCGCCAACGAGAGAAAAGTCACCACTTGGGGTAAAGATACCCAGAGGAGGTCAGCGGCCAGGGAGGGTGCACCTGAAGCAGTGAGGGGTCGGGGCTGCCCCCCAGACCCACTTCCCGAGAGATACTCGCTGGAGAGGTCCCCTGATTCCGTCGGGCAGGAGTGAACTCGCGCCCACCTCTTTGGCAAGGGCGCTGGGGAGGCGCCGGGAAGCGGCCAGGCAGGAACTCTGCTGCGGTTACCTCTGACCGGGGCCGGCCAAGTGCTCCTCGGAGTCTTGAGGGCGGCCAGTCTCCCAAGAGGCGGGGGGCTGGGGGGCACCGAGGGCGGCGCCCCGGGACCCAGTGTCTCCAGCGGAGACCCAGCGACATCGGGGACAGAAAACGCTTGAAACTCTCACCCTGGCCCCCCGCCCACGAAGTCCCAACCCGCGGGAACTAAGCTGAGAAAGGCGCGGCCATCGGATCTCCAGGTTCACACCCCCCGCCCCTGCCCCGCGCGCCCCAGACCAGCCCGGCTCGTCGCCCGGGTCCCCGGCCCCGACCCGGGGACCCGCGCCCCCTCGGCGCCCGCGGCGGGCCGCAGCCGGGCCCCGGCAGTGTTTGTAAACAAACCGATCACGTGGCCCCGGCGGCTCGCTCCCCGCCCCCTGTGCCCGCGGCCCCCCCACCCCGCCCCGGGGCGACCCCCGCGCCGGACTCCACCTCGGCCGCGCCGGCCGGAGGGTGCCGCGCGCGCTCCGAGGGAGCCGGGCCGCCGGGGCCCCTGGGCGGGGTTGGGGGGGGACGGGGACAGGCGTCCCGCGCCCCAAGCGGGCGCCCCGCGCTGACAGCACGCCCCACGCCCACGCGCGCCGCGCTCGCGTCTCACTCACCCGGGCAGCCCGCAGCCCCGTCCGGCCCGCGCCGCGCTCGGCTCCGCGGGGATGCGCAGCAGCGAAGGACCGCCCGGCCGGATCCCGGGCCCCGGGCGCGCTCTTAAAGCCACAGCCGCCGCCGCCGCCGCTCCGCATCCCTCCCGGCCGGGCCGGGGGCTGCCGGGTGACGGACGCGCCCCCGCGCCTATCCCCTCGGCGCAGCACATAGCAACACGCCGCGGGTTGGCTGCGCCCGGCCGCAGCCCATCCGCCGCGAGCCAATCAGCGAAGGACGGAACTCCGCCCCCTGCTTCCCCGACCTCCGCCCCCCACCCCCCACCATCCCTTCGGGCCCCGCCGGGCTTGGGTGCGGGGCGCGAGGCGGGCGCCGGGATCCAGCCCTGGGGAGGCTGAGCCCGCCGGGCCTGGCGAGGCGGGGGGCGGCTGGCCCGAGGAACGGGGAGGAAGGGTGATGACGATGGAGAGGCTCTCGGCGCCCGGGCGGAGACCGTTTATTTGGGTTTGGAGTTTGTCTCCAGGTCAAGGCTGGGGTTTCTAGAACCCGGGGTGGGCGCTTTCTAGTGCTGCATCTGCTTAGAGGAGCTAAGACAGTAACTCACTCCTCACGCCTTAGCCGCCCCTAACGCAGTCTTAAGTTACCTGGAGAGGCTCTCGGGACCCAGGGCAGCTGAATGTAATAAGACAACGCCAGCCCGAGGGGGCCCCCGCCAGGCCCCACTCAGCAGCAAGGCATTTCCCCTTGTCTCTCTGCTCTCCTTAAACTGGGCTCATTAAATGCAGGATAAGAGGCATTTACATTGGAAGACACCTCGCCCCTAATTGCTGCTGGTTTTCTAAGGCTTTTCGAAGAGAAACGATTCACCCGGGACACTAGGATGGTCAGTGACCATAGGGGCGGTGCGCCCAGTCTGGGTCAGTGGAGCGGTGCTTTTCACGGAAGAGACGGTTAAAAAATAAGCCCAGGGCTATCAGGAAATCTAGGGAGGCACCAGGTGGGCGGAGTGGGGCAGTCTCCCAGCAAGAAAACAGGTCACTTTGAGAAAGAATGCAGCCAGGGATCAGGGGCAGAGAGCAGTTCAGCCTTTTCATTTGGCCTCTGGGATTCTGCAATTGCTCAGAAAGCAGTAGGAAACCCCAGGTTTTGTTTAGAGCCGCTGTCAGAATGTGAGGCACTTCTAGAGGTGACACTGTCTTCAACCCCTTTCCACGCTGGTTTGTGCGAAAATGGAGACTGGTACCCAAGGTAGATCCCCAGGTAGCTCAAACTTCACCACAACTCCAGCCAGCTGTCTTTAAAATGCGTTTGATTCAGTTAATATATTTCTCATTTGGATGTTTTCTGATAATATACGTTGCATGGTTGGGTGTGAATCCAGTCCTAATGTTAGTAAAAACAACAAAAAATACCAGAAACACATTGGCATCTCACATATGTACCAGTCTCAGTGTAAGCATTTTCAGTTGAAACAAGAGCACCTTGTCACTGTTCACAGTTGATGAACTTGGAAAGTTTAAAACCAAAAAATTTTAAATACTTATCAGATAAAGAATCAAGAAAGGTTTAGCACTTAATCCTTAATCTGTGAAGAAGTGGTAGATTCTTTAGATTATTGAGATCTTGATTTCTGCCCTAATCTGCCTCTTGGGCAAATTTCTTCCTCTCTCCTAGACCTTAGTAGCCGCAGTTTGAAACAAAGAAGATTGAAATAGATTGAAATAGTCCCCTCCAGGCCCTAAAATCTAAGCAGGTCCAGAAAGTCAAACTTGTTACAACGTTTCAACAACATCCTAGTGAATACACCTGTTGCCAGATCACCACTCCCCAGCAGCAGGCCCTGCATGAGTTTAACACCCTGGAATATTGGTATGTTATGTAACAAGATTGGTGGCTACTGTTTTAAATAAAAGATAATGTTAGCTAAGGAGGACGAGCCTGGTGTGGAGCTTCAGAGGGAGATCTGAGGACCCCTGCAGGCCGGCCGCGTGTTTGCCGGGGACTGGAAGAGGCATCCAGACTGCAAGACTAGAGACAATAGACCCAAGCCAGGCAGCCAACAGAAAAAGATGAAATAAGCCTGATCATGCCTCCTCCCTGTCAAAAGAGCCAGCATTGTGAACTATTCCCGGGAGGAGGTAGAAGTGAAACAAAGTAGCAGAAACAACTTCTCTTCCTCTCTGAAAGCACCTTGAATGGCCTCTCAGGACACATTCACTCACGGCCTATTCTGTGCAGACTTTAGTGATTGGCTTGAATGGTGGTTTTCCAAAGAACCTACGGAAAGAACAGAGGGCTGAGCCTATGGAGAGAGTGTGAGAATGGACAGATATCTATCCCATAGAGCAAAGATGAGGTGGAAAAATACAGGGAGAGATGTAAATAAATTCGTTCAGATCACCCCACAGACAGGGTATCGATCAGCTTGCCTCTGTCAGTGGCCCAGGACCGTTGTCTCCTCTGTGTGTGGCTGAATTCGTTCATTCCCAAAGCTTTCACAGCCATTCTTTTCCAGCATCCGCTCTCTCCAATCCCACATTCCTACTGTTGCCATATTGACATCACTGCTACCGTGAAAAGGCTCACTTTTTTTTTCTTTTGACCATGCCACTCACAGTGGGTGATCTTAGTTACCCACCCAGGGATGACCCCATGCCCCCTGGGTTGGAAGCACAGTCTTAACCTTGGACCACCAGGGAAGTCTCAGAGGTCCCTTGTATATGCTCATGGTGGGCTTTCCTAGTAGCTCAGCTGGTAAAGAATCTGCCTGCAATGCAGGAGACCTGGGTTTGATCCCTGGGTTGGGAAGATCCCCTGGCAAAGGGAAAGGCTACTCACTCCAGTATTCTGGCCTGGAGAATTCCATGGACAGAAGAGCCTGGCAAGCTGTAGTCCATGGATCACAAAGAGTCGGACACGAGCAAAACTTTCGCACTTTCTTCCTTTCACTCACCCCGGCAGCAGTGCATCAGCGGGTCCTGTCAGCTCTACTTCAAGAATGCATATTCTATTTCCTCTGAGCATGAGATAGATCTCCACTGCCCCTTCCCTTGTCGGAGCCACAGCATCTCTTGCCTAGAGTAAGCTATAGCCTCCCAACTGATCTCCCTGCTTCCAGTCCATTCTCTCTGCAGCAGCCAGATGGTACTTCCTCAAAACAAACCCCTTATGATGACCACAAGGCTAAGCAGGCCAGCCCACCTCTCCGGTCTTTCCCCTTTTCTCACACTGCTCCCGAGGAGCTGGCCACCTTTCTGTTCCTTAAATACACTGGGCCTAGTCGTCATCATCTTCTTTTTTTTAATTTTTTTTATTTATTTACTTTTTGGCTGTCCCACTCGGCTTGCAGGATCTTAGTCACACCCCCACCTCCCCAGGAATCACACCCAGGGCCCTGACAATGAAAGTGGGAGTCCTAACAAGGGGGTTAGAAGTCCACAGCGAGCCTAGTCTCGTTACCGAGTCAGTGCTTGCTCTTCCCTCCACCTGAAGCACTAGAAGGTTGCCTCTCACCACTTGATTCTTAGGTCTAATACTTCCTTCTTCGAGGCTTCTCAGTCATTGCATGCTCTCCCCTCCAAGGCACTCTCTATTCTACCTACCTCCAGCTTTTCATAACACCTATCTCTCAGAAATTACCTTGTTTATTTACCTTGTTATCCAGCTCTAAAGTATAAACTCCACAATCGAGTCAGGGACATCTCCATCCTTCCTGTTGTCTCCCCAGTGCCTGGAAGAGCGCTTGGCACACGACCAATACTTGTGGAATAAATAACTGAACAAGTGAATGAACATGCTCCCCACCTCCCACCCCAGTCCCTGCAGTTTGTTTCACTTTGCTTCATGCCCCTCCCCTCTCTGCTCCTTGCTCATCCCATCTCAAAGCCTTTCACTCGAGGACTCAGTTCAAAGATCAAATGGCACTTCTTTGGAGAAGTTTCTCCTATTCTTTCTCTTCCCGGTGCCCCCTCCACAGCTGTGTATTCATAACTCCATCACACCACTCCACACTTTGCACTCCCTCTTAAGAGATCTCAGTTATCCATTCTCTCTGCCAGTCCCTCCTGGGCTGGAACCTTATCAGATTGTCTTTATATTTTCAGCACCTGGCACGTGACAGGCCTTCCCTCCAGGTTTATATCTGAGCTGAAACCAGTCGGGATCCAAGCAGGAATGGATAAGCTCTGTCTTCAGAGTCCACTGATCAATTATAGCGGTCTGACCTGATGGTGTGACCACATTAACCTGAAACTTCAGGATATTCCGTCATGAAAGGAGCTGCCTACATTTTAAAATCACAGCACGATGGAAACTTCCTGAACTCTAAAGGCTACAGGCTGTCACACTACCACACCACCTAGGAAAACAGCCAGGGTGGGGAGGGGGCGCTCTCCTCCCAGGCTGCACTGTACCCCTTCTGCCATCTTCCCCAACACGGAAAGTCCCATGACGTTACATCACAGAGGAGGGCCTGGTGCCATCTTCCTGCAGACACATCATGGCAACAGTGCCTTGTTTCTGGACGTACAATAGATGCTTTCTCTGATCCTTGTCCAAGCCCCTCACTTTCAGTCGTGAAAGTGGCTGATTATGTGCTTTTCAGACTGTAAGTGGGTAAGGGTTATGCGTCAGCCCTCCTGAACACACGCCGAACAAAACAGCTGCTCTCATTATTGAGCACGTGTTGTGGACAGAGCAGTTTCTATTCTATCTCGTTATATTTAATCCTCAAAGCAACCTGCAAGATAGGTATTTTCCTCCATTTTCTTTTTTTTTTTTTTTTTACAGAAGCTGGTCCTATGGAATTAAGAACCCTGATCTTTCTAGCTTCAAAGCCCATTCATTCATTCTTCTCCACCATCAAAGAGGACAAAGTCTTCGCTCCTCTTCTCTTCAAATATTCCAGTCACTTTGACAAGGAAACTCATCCAAACATCAGATTACCCCCACAAAGCAAAACTCAAAGGGCCCAGAAGCAAGAGAACTTCCATCTTAAATGCAACAGCTGATACACTTTCCACGCATTTTAATCCAATCTTCACAATAACCTTATGAGGAAGATAACACAGGTGTACTAACCTTACAAACCTACCTACTATTCGACTGGGGAGAAGGTCTGCCACTGTGGGGAAAGGGAATTACATACCTTACCCACAGTTCCAAAATTCAACAAGCTTTAAAAAATTAAAAATTTGACACAACCTGTATGAAACAATAACAAAGCAGTGGTACTCAATAGCTAAATCTGTAGGGTAAAAAATATTTGGGAGGATGCAAGCAATTGCATTTTCCTTCTTTATTTTCACTCTTACTGAGTGTCTTTACATTTCCAACTCTTCCTGGGTGGGCTAGTCTCAATATTGGTATAATTAATAGGTTATGCCTCACAATCAATTACCCCTCTTCTGCATAATTTTTGCAGATGACTCTCTTCTGCATAATTTTTATTTTTTTTTATTTTTTTCCTGCATAATTTTTAAACTGATGTAAAAAGCCTTAAAAGATTTTTTAAATTATTTATTTGGCTGTGGCAGTTCTTTGTGCTTTAGGATCTTCAATCTATGTTGTGGCATGTGGGGATCTTTAGTTGCACATGCAAACTCTTAGTCGAGGCATGTGGGATCTAGTTCCCTGACCATGGATTGAACCCAGGCCCCCTGTGCTGGCAGCACAGAGTCTTAGCCACTGGACCACAAAGGAAGTCCCCAAGATTTTGTTTGTAAACTTTGACATAGCTTATTTGATGGCAAGCTTCAACTGACATGAGGTTATTCATAGGCTTTATTAGTTCCATCTGACATGTTCATACCTTTCTTACTGGAATATTAATATTTGGAAGAGCTCATACACCCTGGGGTTTTATGTAATATATAGAAAGATATATTCTATATCTAGAATATCAGATTCTAGAATTTAAAACACATCTATGCCAAGGTTTCAACTATGGGACTGAGGACTATAGTATTATCCCAACTTTACAAATAAGTAACTTGGGAGAAGGCAATGGCAACCTACTCCAGTACTCTTGCCTGGAAAATCCCATGGACGTAGGAGCCTGGTGGGCTGCAGTCCATGGGGTGGCTAAGAGTCAGACACGACTGAGCAACTTCACTTTCACTTTTCACTTTCATGCATTGAAGAAGGAAATGGCAACCCACTCCAGTGTTCTTGCCTGGAGAATCCCAGGATCAGAGGAGCCTGGTGGGCTGCCGTCTATGGGGTCGCACAGAGTCAGACACGACTGAAGTGACTTTGCAGCAGCACAGATAAGTCACTTAGATTCAGAGAGGTTAAGTAACTTGCCCAGGCTGACACAGATAGTAAATAGTAGAACTACAATGAGAAATAGTCTGCAGCTGTGGAAAAAAATTGGAACACATGCGACAGCCTGAGGGCTAGTTTTTCTGAAGGCAAAAATAGGAAGTGACAATTCACAGTAGAAGAAAAAGAAATAACTTGTAAAGATATGAATATTCAACCATACAGATAACAAGAAAAAAGTAAATTAAAATTACAGTGAGGTACTATTTTTGTCTTATCAGATTGACAAGTAGTAAAAAGCTCAGTAACACTGTGTTGGATTTGCTGCTCAGTAGACACTAACAACAGTGTTAGTGTCTATAAGCAACTATCCTCCAATAAAAACTAAAAAAAAAAAAACCCCAAAATAAAAACATTGTGTTGAAGAACCCATGACAAAATACACACTCATATGTTGTTTGCAATAAGGTAAATTGGTATGATTTCTATGAAGGGCAATTTGATAACCTCTCTCAAAATAAGAAGTTAATATACTCAGAAATTTCACTTCTAGGAATTTATCCTTAAGATGGAGTCACACATGTGCATGAAGATGGACATTAAAGGATATTGTAAAATTGTTAGTTTTAGCGAAAACTCTGACTCTCCGGGAAATGTAATTTTATAAATGATTAAAGCCCAGAAATTTTACGACTCTCTAAAACTGATAATGTTTCAGTTTAGTCACTAAGTCATGTCCAATTCTTTTGTGACCCCATGGACTGTAGCCCACCAGGCTCCTCTGTCCTTGGGAGTCTCCAGGCAAGAATACTGGAGTGGGTTGCCATTTCTTTCTCCAGGGGATCTTCCTGAACCAGGGAGCAAACCTGTATCTCCTGCACCGGCAGGTGGATGCTTTACTACTGAGCCACCAGGGAATATCTTCCAAAAAATAGATAATTGGGGATGATCATTTTTTTCTGTTCAATAGTAGAGAACTTAAAATGTTATTATTTTCACCCTGTAGGACATTAGCTAGTTATCTACCATAATTGCTATTTCAGAATTTCTTTTTATCCACTGATTTTATGATTTTCAACTTGCATATTCTGTTTTGAAACAACTTTGTCATCCTGGTAGTTTCTTCACTAATGGGTTAAATAAAAAATTTTAATATATGGTTTCTATGCATTTATATTGAAAATAGGATTTTCATCTTTTAAAACTAATGCTTTGAAATACTCTAAATCTGTCAATAAAGGACTGGGTGAATAAATTACAGTGCCTCTGCCTGAAGGAATACTATGCAGCCATTATAAAGGGCAGGTTTTACATATCTACTCCATGGGGGCAAGGGTCTTTGGTTTCCCAATGAACCTAACCACCTAGAATAGTGCCTGGGCTCATAGAGGTCTTAGTTTGCTTCTGGCTAACATACAGTGGGGATTCCCAGGTGACTCAGACATTAAAGAATCTGCCTGCAATGCAGGAGACCTGGGTTCGATCCCTGGGTTGGGAAGATCCCCTGGAGGAGGAAATGGCAACCCACTCCAGTATTCTTGCCTGGAGAATCCCATGGACAGAGGAACCTGGTGGGCTAAAGTCCATGGGGCCCCAAAGAGTCGGACATGACCGAGTATGCACATAAAAAACAATACCAAAATATCAGTAGCTTACCCATACACACAAAACACATTGATTTTTTTCTCATGAATCTGTCAGGCACCTGTACTCCAGGCTAAGGGTCACAGGCTGGGTTGAAATTGGCTTCTGGTGTCTTCTCATTTAGGGATCACTGATGTGTGTTTAAGTATGTGGTAACATATGATGCCTCTTAAAGCCTCTCCCTTGACTGACACATTGTCACTTGGGTCTGCAACCCACTATTCAAAGAAAATGATGTGATCAAGTCCAAAATCAAGAGAGAAGAGAAGTATACTTCACTTTTTTCTGTGAAAGAGCCTCAAAATTCACATGGCAGAGAGCAGGATGTATACCCCTCCCTTGAGGAGTGGAGAACAATGTTTCAATCTAGCATAGTGCTCAGTAAATATTGATACATGTCGAATGAATGAATTGAGAGAACAAACTCTAAGAACTCCAGGCAGCAGGGGTGGGGGGAAGGCATGGGGCAGTACAACAGTACAAAGTATGCCACTGTTTAGTTTTTTAAATATAAATATATGTAGGATATATAGAAGTATACTTGAATACACATTTACTATCTCTAGGAGAATGCTCAGGAAACTGGTACCTGTTTTTCCTGCTGGGAGAAGAACTGGGAGCTGGGAGTGAGGAGTTGGAGGGAGCCTTCCCACTAAGTATCGTGTATATGTATCACCTATTAAAAATAAAGTTAATTTCTCTATGGAGGAAATAAAAAGAACAACCCAACACAGTCTGACTATAGAGTCCAAACTCCGTGCTGTCTTTGGGAGCAAGCCATGGATCAGGAGACTTTCTTTTGCTGTTAATCCATTGCAGACAAATGTCTCAAATGCCTGCAGACTCACCTATAGCAGAACACCAATTACAATGAAAATTTCATCTCAGCCAATTTTTAAATGTTCCAGAGCCATAATTTTCAAACCCAGTGGAAAGTTTCCCAGGAATGGAAGTCTCTGAAGAGAGAGAGGTAAAACTAGTTCATCCTGATCCCGTCAACCAAATTAGCTCTGCTTTGGGCTGTTTTGCTTCTGAGTTTAAATAAAACCATTCTTCTAATAGTGAAATGAGACGATGCTCATGGTTCTCTCATGCTCGCTTTATGGTTCTGTGTAGAGCAGTGTATTCCTTAGGCACCCCCAAAACTTCAGATAAAAGTCCCCTCCAGAAGTAACAATAAGGAGAAGCAAACCGTGATGGAAGAGACTGGACGTCTACACAAAAGACTCCCCTAGTCAGCAAATGGATAGAGATTTGTTTAGTCATTAAGTCATGTTAGACTCTTTGTGACCCTATGGGCCAGCCAGGCTCCTCTGTCCGTGGAATTTCCCAGGCAAGAATACTGGAATGTGTTGCTAGTTCCTTCTCCAGGGGATCTTCCTGAGCCAGGGATCGAACCCTTGTCTCCAGCATTAGAAGGCAGATTCTTTACCACCAGGGAAGCCCTAGATAGAGATCTAGGACTTTCCATATGGGGATTAAGGCCAAATGTCTAAATAAGAACAATTGTATATTGTTACTGTATCCAAAGCTATAAAATATCCTAGTCTCTGAGTGAATGCATTGTGTTATATATGGTCTGAAGAATAGCTCCGTTCATGGCTGCGGTATCTGAGCAAAGAATGGGAATTCCACAGTGGAAATGTTGACAGTGGCACCTCCCTTACTGGGAGAGCAGAGCCTGAGGCACCTTGAAGTTTACTGTGCCCCATTTAATGGATTTACAGGTAATCTTACACTACCGAGTTCAGTTTCCATTAAGTTAACCCTCGTAAAATGGACAAGAGGTTACCAAGTTTCCTGCAGAGAAACCACAAATTAAAGATAATGCTACTAATTAAGGCCCAAGCAAACAAGAAAATGGTGAGGCTGACATTTCTCTTACCTTTAATATCAGCCGTCAGCCACACTACTCAGGAAAAAGCAATAGCTGTCTTGTCAAATCTGACAAGAAGATGATAGCAAAAAAAAAAAAAAAAAATCAAAATTATCCACAGATGATTTGGAAAACTGACTTTACTTTTTGTTGTTGTTGTTGCTGTTAGGAAAATACAACCAGAAACATTTGGAGACCCCTGGTTTGAAAAAAATGACTCCCCCGCAGCAAGGATTTATCAGCAACTGCAAGATGATGATTCAGACAGAAGGCGCCCAGCCAGAGTCTGGGGTACTTTATTCTGCTTAACTGTTCACCCCTGCAGAAAGGCTGAATGAATTCAGCTTGAAGACACCATCTTGTAAGATCACCTAACTCATTTAATTGCATTCTTGATTTTCAAGTATAATTTCTGATTCCAACATGGCTCCCCATGTTGTCTTTCTAACAGATGGTTGAGAACGTACCATCCAGTGATATTGCATAATTCAACATCGGACTCTTGTGAGCTTGGTTAACGTGGGTCCACCCCTAAGTTATGACAAGATGAATTATTGGGGCTTCCCTGGTGGTCCATTGGTTAGAGACTCGGTTCTTCCAATGCAGGGCGCCCTGGTTGGGGAACTAAGATCCTCCATGCTGTGGAGCAGGCCCCTTCCCCAGAGAAACAAAGAGCAAAATGAATGCTTGAATTTGTCAAAGTAATGCCCAGACCCTAGAAGACAGGGACCCTCAGTTTCCCCAGATGACTTTATCTCAGCCCTCTCTTCTGGCATTGCAGTAACCTAAATCCTTCTGCCGAAGACCCTGAAAAAGTAGTATATGAGAACCTGGGCCTGGTTTCTAAAACAAGGGAGTTTCCAGCTCTGAATTGTGTTCACTCTATAGCACATCTAATGTTATTCCTGCTCAACAGCTTTTTCTTCTTCGGTCTCAGTTTTTGAACAGTGTTAATTCACTGACTTGAAAGCTGATGGTTGCTTTGGTCTGCCAGGCCCCAAGGCCCAGGCTCCCAACAAAAAAAGCTCTTCAGACAACACAATAGCCAAGATAAACTGACCCACAGAGCTGAGTTTACACAGGCTCCGAGCAGCTTCTCTGCTCTCCCGGCCTGCTGCTGCAGCAGAGGGCTGCAGGATTGCAAAGCTAGCCTCTGTAGCATTCTCCCTCCCGTGACTGGACTCTTCTTTCTTTGAATAAAACTGACATAGATCTATTTCCTTTAGTCAAATGACAATATCATCAGCTGTCTCAGCAGCTTGGCTGACCAGACTTTTATTTTTGCCTCACTGCCTGATGGCAATGCGCCAACGCCAGCAGTTTCTGGAAGAGCAGAACAGCCTACTCGGGAAGGGTAGGGTGGGCCCCACGGAACTGGGCTAACTTTAGATCAATTAGGATGGCAGTTCTCAGCCTTGGTTGCATATTTGAATCACCTGGAGAGCTTTTCCAACCGAGCATGCCTGTGCCGCACTATGAGCAATTGTGATTTAATTGGTCTGGCGTGGAACTTGGGCATGGATGCTTTTAAAAGCTCCCAAGTTGGTACGTGCAGTCAGTGGTGAAGACCACAGGCTGGGGATCTTATCCTCCAAGGGAGGATTTGAGGCTGACACAGTTCTCTTCTAAGCCTTCCAGTCTAAAGCTCCCTTCCGTCAGCTCCACAAATTCCATCTGGCAATTAGCTCACAGACATCTTTGCAAAAAGCTGCATGAATGAAAATGTGTTAAGGGTACAATGCCATGCTTCACAGGTTCCAAGACGTTTTCTCATGTATTCTTTCATTTGACTCTTAAAATAACCCTGTGAAGTAAGCAAGACAGGTATTATTATCCACAATTTTCTGGTAAGGAAATTGGTATCCTGAGCTAACTGAGGATGCAGACTTCTGGTTTTTGTTCAACGCTTTTAAAATTACATAATATATACTCTACAGAGACATGAATAACCTCAGCTGTCACATATAGGGAGGAAATATTGAACAGGAGTCAAAAGCAAAGATTGTAAAATCGGATGTAAAAAGCTGAGTTTTCGTTTTGCCACATAATAGTTCTACGATATTAGGCAGATATATAATCTTGCTGAGATTCAATTTTCCTCAACTGGAATAGATATAATCAACTTGAAAGGGGGTATCAGTGAGATATAAATAGTTGATATTCTCACTGTATGGTCAGGGTGCATTTACCAATGTGTTAGCTGGGCTCCTTTATTCCATTCAAAGTTTTCTTCAGTATCAGTCTTTGCCTTTCTTACCTGATACCACAGCAGAAAGCAATGGGCTTGATTGGTTCGTGATGGTAGCATTTCTCACTAGTCATCAAATGATTCCTTTTAGATCAGAGTTCTAGCAAATCCACCATTTTAAGATCTCCACCTATTTTACCAATGCAGTGCTTGATCGGATGCTTTTTAAAAAATTGATAGACTTAATTTATAGTTTTAAAGAAAAATTGAGCCGAGTACAGAGTTCCCATATAACCTGACACCTGTATACAATTTCCCCTACTATTAAAATTTTATATTAGTATTAATGTAAGCAATGCAGGAGACCCAGGTTCTATCCCTGGCTCAGGAAGATCCCCTGGAGCAGGAAATGGCAACCCACTCCAATATTCTTGCCTGGAAAATCCCATGGACAGAGGACCCTAGTGGGCTAGTACTCCAGAGGAGCCTGGGGTTGCAAAAAGTTGGACACGACTGAGCATCTGAGCATATGGTACTTTTGTTCTAATTAATGAACCTACACTGACACTTTATTATTAATTTAAGTTTATAGTTAGTCAAATTTCCTCCGTTTTTACCTATTGTTCTTTTTCTGTTTCAGAATCTCATCCAGGTGCCACCTTATCTTTAGTTGTCGTGTCTCCCAGCTCCTCTTGGTTTTGACAGTTTCTCAGACTTTTCTTGTTTTTAATGACCTTAACAGTTTTGGGTAGTCCTGGCCCGGTATTTGTAGGATGCCTTCTACTGGGATTTGTCTGCTGTTTTTTTCTCATGATTAGAGTGGGGTCACAGGGTACTGGGGAGGCAGATCACAGAGGCAAAGTGCCATTTCATCATGTATGTCAAGGGTAGGTACTATCATTATGATTTATCAGTGTTGATGTTGACCTCAGTCCCCTGGCTGAGGTCATGTTTGTTGAGTTTCTCCACTACAGTTAACTTTCCATTCCTCTTTCTTTGACAACAAATCAGTAATGCACAGCCTACACTATGGGACATCACTTAGCTGACAAAGGTTCATGTAATCAAAGCTACAAATGTGAGAATTGTACCATAAAGAAAGCTGAACGCCGAAGAATTGATGCTAGTGCTGGAGAAGACTCTTGAGAATCCCTTGAACTGCAAGGAGATCAAAGCAGTCAATCCTGAGGGAAATCAACTCTGAGCGTTCACTGGAAGAACTGATGCTGAAGCTGAAACTCCAATACTTTGGCCACCTGATGTGAAGATCTGACTCACTGGAACAGACCCTGATGCTGACTCACTGGAACAGACCCTGATGCTGGGAAAGATTGAGGGCGGGAGGAGAAGCGGGTGACAGAGGATGAGATGGTTGGATGGCATCACCGACTCAATGGACATGAGTATGAGTAAACTCCGGGAGTTGGTGATGGACAGGGAAGCCTGGTGTGCTGCGATTCATGGGGTCGCAAAGAATCGGACACGACTGAGCGACTGAATGACCGCACTATGGGAATAAAGCTCCCTCTTTTAGAGTGAAATGTCTCCTTAATTTATTTGGAGTTCTTCTGCACAGAAGATCAAATGCTTTTGTTTGCAAACCTTTTGCTGCTGCCACCCACCGAATCATGATGATTAACCTATTTGGTGGCGGCCATCGCCCTGTGTGTGCCAGAATGGAACCATAATGGGGTCTAGGGAGACCTCTTGTGGTCAAAGTGGGGCATAACAGTCAGCTACAGGTTCTCACTGTGCCGCCAACATTCGCTGGATTGTCATCCAGAGTTATTCTGCCCCCAGCCCCAGGGGACGTTTGGCAATATCTGGAGTCACACTTTTGAGCAGTGATGCTACTGACGTCTGGTAAGGGATCCTGCTCAACATCTTACAATGCATAGGACACACACGGCCAAGATTTACCTGCGCTGACATATCAGTGATGCTGAGGTTGAGAAGCCCCGTGACCAACAGCTGCATGCAAGTGTATAAACGGGACAACTGTCCTCAAAGGAATGTTGTTATAATGGAGGTATGTGGGGGGGGAAAGACCCTGTTTTGTGGAGGGGCAATACAGAAGGACAAATTCTTCAATAAAACACGCAGTTCATGTGTTCCCTGGTGATCCAGTGACTGACTCCACGCTCCCAATGCAGGGGTTCCGAGTTCGATCCCTGGTCAGGGAGCTAGATCCCACATGTTGCAACTGACGGTCTACATTCTGCAACTAAAAAGGATTCTGCGTATCACAACTAAGAGCTGACACAATTAAATAAATAAATATCTTTTAAAATAAAACAAAATTTTTTAAAAATGCAGCTCAACACTGTTGATCACGGCTGAGATGGAAGAAATGGTGAAGTGAGTTCTGGATACATGCAGTTTCTTTCTTTTTTTGGAAATGTGTGGCTCCTATTTGGGCCAGTCTTCTGCACACGGACCTGAGTGTCAAAAGCTCATGCTGTGGAGTTCAACAGAAGCAAATGGAAACTGGGGAGCTGTTCTGAACAGAAGAGGAACAAGTAAAGAAATTGGACTGAGGCTAGCGTACTGAGAAGGGGATTATGTGAGATTGTTCATTTCAGATCATTGTTTTAAAACTAAGGGGAAAAAATTCAGCCCGTCCAATTAAACAACCTCAATCCACAGCTACTTTCAATTATATTTCCTATATACACATGTTTTTATGTTGCTGCAATTAATGAATACGACCATTCATATTCTGCTGTTTTCACCAAATAGTGTATCTGAAATATTTTTTTCATACCTACAGAGTCTTCATGGGAGTCTATATGATATTCTATAACATAGGTGCACCATAGTACAGGTATTCTTCTATTGTTAGACAATAATAGTGTTTCAAATTTTTCTCCTTTCTAACACTACAACACAGTGTTTTTCTACAACTGAAGTGTTTTCTTAGGATTCCTTTCTTTTGTTATTGTTGTTTGTTGTTTAGTTTCCAAGCCGTGTCTGACTCTTTGCTACCCCATGGACTGCAGCACGCCAGGCTTCTCTGTCCTTCACTATCTCCCAGAGATTTTCAAACTCATGTCTATCGAGTCGACAATGCCATCCAACGATCTCATCCTCTGTTGCCCTATTTTTCTGTCCTCTGTCTTTCCCAACATCAAGGTATTTTCCAAGTAGTCGGCTCTTCACATCAGGTGGCCAAAGTATTGGAGTTTCAACTTCAGCATTAGTCCTTGCAATGAATATTCAGGACTGATTTCCTTTAGTATTGACTGGTTTGATCTCTTTGCAGTCCAAGGGACCCTCAAGAGTCTTCTCCAATGCCAAAGTTCAAAAGCATCAATTCTTCAGAGTTCAGCTTTCTTTATGGTCCAACTCTCACATCCACACATAATTACTTTTCTAGGAGTTGTAGGATACCTTTCTAGGAGTCAGAATTCAGAGGCAAAGAGTATGAATAGTATGGCAAAGTAGCAGAGTGGATAGAAACACAGAATTTGGAATTAGAACACCTGGGTAAAAGTTCAGCCCTGCCTATTACCACCTGTGTGACTTGAATGCTTTGCTTAAAGCTCCCAGATCCTCTGGGGATTGAGGTTATGATCCTGTATGCTATGTATATGGCACAGAACTGGCAAGTAGACAAATTACCGTTGTAATTATTTTCCTTTTCTTGTTTTCCTTAACTTAAAGCTCTTGATACTTATTGTCATGTCGCCTTACCACAAAATTATACCAAGTTACAATGTTGCAGAAATGCAAAAAAAAACTGATCTAGAGAGGAAGGGGAGGGGAGGGGCAGAAGGAGAGGGGACAACAGAGGATGAGATGGTTGGATGGCATCTTCGACTCAGTGATGAGTTTGAGCAGACTCCAGGAGATGGTGGGGGACAGGGAAGCCTGATGCGCAGCAGTCCATGGGGTGGCAAAGAGTTGGGCACGATTCGGTGACTAAACAACAAACAGCAATAACAAAAGAAAGGCATCCTAAGGAAGCACTTCCATTGTAGAAAATCACCATGTTGTAAGAGAAGGAAAGACGAGAGAGAGGAAAGGAGAGGGAGAGGGGAGGGAGGGAAGAGAGCCATCAGATTGTATCACTCCTCCGAGAGGATGCAGTGAGGTGAAGTAACGTAACTGCCATGCACGGCCTTGGGTGAGGCCTTGCTGCCCTCTAGAGCCCACGGCACTTGCAGCTGTGGCATCATACCCTTCCTCCTGTAAATGCCTTTTCTTGCAGCTCCTCCAGGCCTATGAAGCTTCACTCCTTGCTGGGCACTTGGGGTCACCTAAGACTGGTCATTGCAGCTTTGTGGGGTCTTAGTTCCCCACCCAGGGATTGAACCCGGCTCCGGGCAGTGGCAGAGTGGAGTCAACCCCTGGACCGCGCCCAGGGAAGTCACAGGGACTGGTTATCTTGAAGTATAACTGAGCATTTCAAGTGAGAATGAATATCCTCTGTATCTCCTTGGAATCTTCTCAGTGTTTTTCTTAGTCTCTATAGTCTACGATATAAAAAAAATAAAATACCAGAGTCAAACTGACAGCCTCTACCCTTGGTTCTGTACTTAGGAACATGGGCTTGGGCCTGAATTACGTCCTTGCCACCTTCTGCTCTAAAAATAGGCTGTATTTCAAGGGGAAAACAAGTCCCAGCTGTGTGAAGAAATGAAATAGTATAAACTGGATGCCTGTAATTCCTTTTTTTTTTTTCTTTCTGGTCTCCGAGACCATCAAATTTAAATATACTAGGTCTCTTCTTTCTTACATTTCTAATATTTATACTTTGCAATGATAACTGTAGAAAATTATAGAAAATAATCTATAACCTAAAATTATAGAACATAAGCTAACCACTATTGACCCTGTATTTACCATCAGCTTTTTTCTATAAATATATAATTATGTAAAATTATGATTTAAAAGTAAAGTTTCAGTCTTATGGTAAAAGCAGTGTTATTTGCTACCTCTTCTCACTTTTATTATATTATGAAATGTTTATCCAGACTTTCAAAAATATGATTTTTATTGGCACTATAATATTCTGCATTCTAAATATATTTCACATAATGATTCTATTATTGTTATGTATTTTGGTCACTTCTAAACTTGCATAATTATAAGTAATTTAGTGATAAATATCTTTGGACATATCTTTATTCATATCAATCATTCCCCAAAGATAGTGTTTTAGATTCCTAGGGCTGACATAAACTATTTCATACTAGGTGGCTTCACACAACAGAAATGTATCGTTTCATGGTTCTGGAAAGCAGCAGTTCAAGGTGTTGGCAGGGCCACACCACCTCTAAAAACTGCAGGGGGCAATTCTTCCTTGCTTCTTTCATTCTTCTGTTGTTTGATGGCAATCCTTGGCATTGGTTTGCCTCCAGATGACATCATTCCAATCTTTGCCTTCATAGCCATTCAGTCCTCTTCTCTCTCTTTGCCTCTGTCTTCACAGGGCGTGTGCCTTCCTGGGCGCATGCGTGCCTGCTCAGTCGTGTCCGATTCTTTGCGACCCCATGGACTGTAGTCCACCAGTCTCCTCAGTTCACGGGATTTTCCAGGCAAGAATACTGGGGTGGGTTGCCATTTCCTCCTCCAAGGGATCTTCCTGACCCAGGGATCGAACTTGTCTCTCTTGTGTCTCTGGCATTGGAAGGCAGATTCTTTACCACTCTTCCACCTGGGAAGCCTCTTATGACATACTCCTTTCTTAAAAGGACACTAATCATATTGAGGTCATCGCCCTCCTTATTCCAATATGAATTTGTCTTTACTGATTATATCAGTGATGACCTAGTTTTAGAATATGGTTGCATTCTGAGGCACTGTGGGTTAGGACTTCAACATGCTGCTTGGATGGAAACAATTCAACCGGCAACAAATAGATCACAAGATCAACATATGTAACATTTTACAACTCTCAGTACAATCTGCCAAAATACTTTCCAGAAGGTCATGTCACATTTATTCTTTACATGAGTGTCTATTTTATGATGCATTTGTCAACATTAAACATTCTATTTTTTAATCCAAACCAATTTATTAGTTTATTATCTCATTGATTTAAATGAGCTATATTTTATCAGTGTGACTGAACATTTTTTTCCATCTGCTTGTAGCCATTAGGCAATTTGTATTTTTTCTTTTGTAAATGTTTATATAGTTTGCCTGTTTTCTATGTTTTTCTGATTTATAAAAGCATGTTCAAAATGCTCAACATCATTAGTTATTAGAGAAATGGAAAAATAAAAACTACAATGAGTTATCACTGCATACTTGTCATAATGGCTATTATCCAAAAGTCTACAAATAAAAAGTGCTGGAGAGGGTGTGGAAAAAAATGGAACCCTCCTCCACTATTGACGGGATTGTAAATTGGTGCAGTCACTATGGAAAAACAGTACAGAGGTTCCTTATAAAACTAAAAATAGAGTTGCCATTTAATCCAGCAATCCCACTCCTGGGCGTATACCCAGAAAAGATGAAAATTCTAATTTGAAAAGATACTCGCACCCCAGTGTTCATAGCAGCGCTATTTACAATAGTCAAGACATAGAAAACTTTTAAATATCCATCAAATATTAATGGATGAATAAGAAGCAGTACATGTATACAATGGAATATTACTTGGCTGCAAAAAAGAATAAAATAATGCCATTTGCAGCAGCATGGATGGACCTAGTGATTATTATAGTAAGTGAAGTCAGACAAATATCATATTGTATCACTTACACATGGAATCTAAAAAAATGATACAAATGAACTTATTTACAAAACAGAAATAAGACTCACAGACACAGGAAGCAAATTTATGGTTACCAAAGGGGATAGCAGAGGTTGCGGAAAGGGATAAATTAGAAATTTGGGATTAACAGATACACATTACTATGGATAGAATAGGTAAACGACAAGGACCTACTGTATAGCACAGTGAACTGTAGTCAATATCTTGTAATGGAAAAGAGTCCAAACAGTAATGTAGATCAACACATACATGTGTGATGGAATCACTGCTGTACACTGAAACTAAAGCAACATTGTCAATCAACTACACTCCATTTTTTAAAATTTAATTTATTTATTGGATGTGATCGAACTTCGTTGCTTTGAGCTTATTTTCTCTAGTTGCAGAGAGTGGGGGATACCCTCCAGTTGTTATACGAGGGCTTCTCACTGCAGCAGCCTCTCTTGTGGAGGACGGGAGCTAGGGTATGTGGACTCAGCTTTCGAGGCTCCCAGGCTTCAGAGCCCCACTCAGGAGCTGTGGTGCATGGGCTCAGCCGCTCCGAGGCATGTGGGATCATCCTGGACCTGGGATCGAACTCATGTCCCCTGCATTGGCAGGCGGATTCTTTACCATTAAGCCACCAAGGAAGCCCCACTATACTTCAGCCTTTTTTTTAAAGTGTATCCACCCATCATCTAGTCCATTAATTTATCTATATCCAAGTTTTTTCTTTTTCTTAACTTTCAATTTTTGATGTATTTAAGTTTATTATCTCTGGAGCAGGAGCTGGCAACCCACTCCAGTATTCTTGCCTGGAGAATTTCATGGACAGAGGAGCCTGGAGGGCTACAGTCCATGGGGTTGCAGAGTCGGACTGAGCGACTAACAAGTTTATTATTTCTTTTTCCTTGTATACTTAGAAACCCATTCATTTTAGGATTAATTAAATATATACATTTTCTTTTAAATACTTCATGCTTCCTTCCTTTTTTTTTTTTTAACTGTGTTGCACAACTTACTCAGGATCTTAGTTCCCCAGCCAGGGAATGAACCCAGGCCCTCAGCAGTGAAGGTGCCAAGTCCTAACCACTGGACCGCCAGGGAATTCCCTGCTTTTATTTTTAACATATATTTCTTTAAGTTCTGGAAATTGTTTTCAGTATATGGTACCAACTAGGTCTTTTTATCCAATTTTCTTCACACAATTGATCATATCATTTCTTATCTACTGTGATACATCTTGTATACAACTTTAACTTAACCTCTTAAGAACCCTGAGATAGGTAATTATTATTATTCACATTTTAAAGTTAAGAAAATAGGCACAGAGAAGTTCAATAACTTTTCCAAAGTCACACAGGTAGTAGATGGGAGACAGAATCCTGAACACAGGCAGTGTGGCTCCAGAGACCCATTCTTAATTAAAGTAGTTAATTTATGAATGAGTTAACCAACAAGGCCCTACTGTGTAGCACAGGGAACTGTACTCAGTGTTATGTGGCAGCCTGGATGGGAGTGGAATTTGGGAGAATGGATACATGTGTATGTATGGCTGAGTCCCTTTACTGTCCACCTGAGACTATTACAACGTTATTAATTGGCTATATTCCAAGATCAAATAAAAAGCTTAAATGAAAATAAAGAGAAAGAGATAAGTTTACCTAAAAATAAATAAGTGAGTTCGTATATGTAAAGAATCTAGAACAGTGTTTGGCACATGGTGAGCTTGGAATGAATGTTTGATTAGTAACTATGATGAAAATGTCATGGACTTATCTATCCTAAGGTCTGTTCAATGATACCTGTTTGTATTCTGTTGACCTGTCTTGGTTTCTGTTCCAGTGTTTATTAGGGAAACAGCATTATACTTTGAAAGGGCAAGCCCACACTCATATCCACTGTTTTTCGGTAACACTTTCCTTGTTGGTCTTGCCTGCTCACTCCTCTACATCCATACTAGTTCTGAAAATTTTTGAAGAGTAAGAAAGGTTGAAAGAATTATACAGTGAAAACCCCAAGACACTTTAATTTGTTTCAAAACTCAAATAAATACTCAAGAATATAAAAAGATCCTCTATGAGGATCTGGTGGATAAAAGTCAATTTGATAATATCAATATCTTTATGCCAATTAATATTCTCCAGAAATATGGTGTATTTCTTCACTTAAGTATTTCTCTTTATCAATTTATTTGTTTATTTTTGAAAGTCGTGGCTGTGCTGGGTCTTTGCTGCTCCGTGTGGGTTCTCTAGTTGTGTGAGGGCTCCAGGCCGGCAGGTTTCAGGGGCTGCAGCATACAGACTGTGGTTTTGGGGCATAGGCTTAGTTGTCCTGTCTATTCCTTATCCTCTCCCTGTGTTTTTTGCAATCAACCAGAGTTTTCTAGGTCTGGAGAGACCACCGCCACTATCCTGTTCATTTTACGATATCACATTTCTCTTTTTTTTTTTCATTTATCTTTATTAGTTGGAGGCTAATTACAAATATTGTAGTGGTTTTTGCCATACATTGACATAATCAGCCATGGATTTACATGTGTTCCCCATCCCGATCCCCCCTCTCGCCTCCCTCCCCAGATATCACATTTCTTAAGATTTGCTTTGCTAATTCTTTCTATGGGATTCCAGGGTCAAAGATCCTGATGACAGCACAGCGAGTTAGCTTAGGGAGACAAAGCCTTATTCTTCTTCGTCTGGCTTCTGAGAAAATCACACTGAACAACTCAACTATCTTGGTAGAGTAAGAAATGTGAACTGATACCCTGATTCTTCTGCTTTCTTAACTTTGGACCCAGAAATCAACCAACTAACATCTCTGTCAGTAAAAACTCAGCACTTGCAGCTCAACCTAAAGACTGGCATCACTGTCCTGAAACCCATTTTTCAATCTGTAATCAGTTTGTAAATTAATCGTGGTGCTGATTAGCAGGAAAGAAGAGTATTTCATATGCCAGACAAAAACTGACTTGTAAGTAGATCCAGTGCTGAAGCTGCAACACAGCCACTCATTTATTTAACAGGTCTTTATTGAGGTCTTCTATGTGCCAAGCACTGTTCTAAGCGTTGAGGTACAGCAGTAAACAGAAAATGTCCTTGCTCCCATAGAGTTTACATTCTAGTGAGAGAGACAGATATGAATAATAAATATGCAAGTACATTACTATACATAAACTAGGTCAGCTGGTGGTATGTGCTATTGCATTAAAATAAAACAGATCATAAGGGAGAGGTGAGAAGGTAGAAAGAGCTATTTTAGATAACTGAATTTGTTTCTCTCTTTTACTTTTCTTTGTTGTTGCTCATTTTTGTCTGTACTGGGTCTTAGTCACGGTGTGTGGGCTTTTCTCTAGTTGCAGCTCACCAGCTCAGCTGCCCCGTGGACTATGGGATCTTAGCTCCCTGAGCAGGTATCGAATATATGTCCCTTGCATTGGAAGGCAGATTCTTAACCACTGGGCCACCAGGGAAGTCGCTTACTTTTTCTCTTCTTAATCATTAAAGTATAATATACATAATATAAAGTATATAACGTGTACAGCTCTGTACAACTTGATGACTTTTTCCGTATGTTCATATTGTAACCACAGACCAGGTCAGGATATAGAATATTTACAGCAACCAAGAAGGTTCTTTTATGCCCCTCTAGGAGTGCAGTTCAGTTCAGTTTAGTTGCTCAGTCGTGTCCGACTCTTTGCGACCCCATGAACCGCAGCACGCAAGGTCTTCCTGTCCATCACCGGCTCCCAGAGTTTACTCAAACTCATGTCCATCGAGTCGGTGATGCCATCCAACCATCTCATCCTCTGTCGTCCCCTTCTCCTCCTGCACCCAATCCCTCCCAGGATCAGGGTCTTTTCCAGTGAGTCAACTCTTTGCATCAGGTGGCCAAAGGACTGGCGTTTCAGCTTCAACATCAGTTCTTTCAATGAACACCCAGGACTGATCTCCTTCAGGATGGACTGGTTGGATCGCCTTGCAATCCAAGGGACTCTCAAGAGTCTTCTCCAACACCACAGTTCAAAAGCATCAATTCTTCAACACTCAACTCTCTTTACAGTCCAACTCTCACATCCATACATGACTACTGGAAAAACCATAGTCTTGACTAAACGGACCTTTGTTGGCAAAGTAATGTCTCTGCTTTTTAATATGCTGTCTAGGTTGGTCATAACTTTCCTTCCAAGGAGTAAGCGTCTTTTAATTTCATGGCTGCAGTCATGAAATTTCATCATCAATTTCATCATCTGCAGTGATTTTGGAGCCCCCAAAAATAAAGTCTAGGAGTGCACTACTATTCTATTACCACTGATGTTTTACTAGTTCTTGAACTTCAGATAAATGGAATTCTAAAGTACATATCATTTGGATTCTGGCCTCTTCCACTCAATGTAACATCTGTGAGATTAATCCATACGGTTCCCTCCCCAGATGGAAGCTAAGCCCCAATGGGTATTTGTGTTTAGATTCTCTGGGTGATGTTTAGTGCAGCACTGGAAGTTAGCTCGGCCCATAAACCACTAGCAGAGGGGATGAAAAAAGACAGACAGGACTCAGAGGAAAGTAACACAATTGCTTAGTGACCCAGAATCTGGATCTTAAAAACCTAATTATGCTTAGACGCATTGCTTCACTATTGACTTTGCTCTTTGATACATACAATCTCATGTGCACACTGCGTCTATTTCTCACCAGTTCCTCCTTCCCACCGACACAGCTTATACCAAAAGACAGCAGATGACAGAGGGCATGTATACTGGCATTTTTCTACAGCTTAAGACCCAGTCAAGACTCTTGATGCCATAAAAGAAAAACAAATGATATCAGCTACTTCCTTCCTGATAACCACCTCCTTTAAAGGAACACTGAGATCTATATTCTCGACATATTTTATGACAGGCTCAAAAATGTCAGCCCTCGTGTAATCTTCCTTAAGTTTTGTGGTTTATTTGATGATCTGGTGAAACTTCACACTTACCTGAGGGTTGGTTGTGTGTCTTAAGGTGTCAGGGCCTGAGGAGTCTTATGTTGAGGTGAAGAAGGCTTTGTGGAATAGGCTTCCTGCCTTAAATCAGCATTAGGTCATAGACATGTATTCCCCAAGCTGGGGAAGAGCTGTGTGGTATCACCTTTCCGTAGCCCTGAGCTGGATAAACCTGTATGCTTCTGGAGAAGCCTCTGTTTATATGGCTAAGTAGTGAAAGATGGTGTTAGATAGGTCTACACTTATACTGAGTGATGAACAATCATTATTGTTGTTCAATCGCTATGTCGTGTCTGACTCCTTGTGGCCCCATGGACTACTGTAGCCTGCCAGACTTCCCTATCCTTCCCAGAGTTTGCTCAGACTCACGTCCGTTGAGTCGATGATGCCATCTGACCATGTCATCCTCTTTTGCCCCCTTCTCCTCCTGCCCCCAATCTTTCCCAGCATCAGGGACTTTTCCAAAGAGTCAGCTCTTTGCATCTGGTGGCCAAAGCATTGAAACTTCAGCTTCAGCATCAGTCCTTCTAATGAATATTCAGGGTTGGTTTCCTTTAGGATTGACTGGTTTGAACCGTAATTAAAGCCATGGTAACTGATCAAAGGACTGAGTGACTTAACAGAAGTCTTAAGGTTTTCATCAATCAAGTCCGTGGGCATAGGGAGTCGACTGATAAAATTCGTCAGTCAGTTCTTCTGCACCATGCATTCCTTTCTCTGCTTGATATCAGCAAAAGTTGTGCTATAGACTAAACATTTGCGTGCTTCTATATTGATATATTGATCCCTAATCCCCAACGTGATGGTATTTGGGGGTGGAATCTAAAGAAGTAGTCTGGTTTAGATGAGGTCCCCAGGGTGGAGCCCCTATTGTGGGATTAGTGTCCTTACAAGAGGAAGAGACAACTTCTCCATCCCATGAGGACACGGTGAGAAGGCAGCCAGGAAGAGAGCCCCACTAGACGCCCAATACACCAGCAACTTGATCTTGAACTTCCTAGCCTCCAGAACTGTGAGAAATAAATGTTTATTATTTAAGTTGAAAAAAAAATAATCCATACTGTTGCAAGTAAAGGTAGTTATTCTCTTTATTGCTATCAAGTACTCAATTTCATGATTACACCACAATCATTTTATCCATCCTCCCGTTGATAACATCTGGATTATTTCTGAGTTGGGGCTATTATAAATAAAGCTGCTATAAATATTCTTATACGTGTCTTCTGGTGGGCATAAGTACTCATTTCTCTTGGGTATTTGCCTAGAAGCAGGATCCCTGTGTCATGCAGTGGGTATGTTTAGTGTTAGTAATTAATGATTAATAGTGAATGACTGAACCAGTTCATACTCTCACCAGGAAAGTATGAGAGTTCAAACTTCTCCTATCTCTGCTAAAATGTGAATATGCCCGTCTTTTTCTTTTTTTGGCTGTATCTTGTGGTTGAGGGATCTCAGTGACTGAACCTGGGCCACAACAGTGAAAGCGCCAAATCCTAACCACTAGCTCACCAGGGAACTCCCTCGGCCTTCTTCATTTTAGCCATTCTATGTGTTTGTAAAAATGACTTTTAAGCAAAGATCTGAAAGAAGCATACTCTGCTTGGAACATTTGCCTCTGGAAGAGAAGTACCAAGGCCTCAGGGCAGCAGTGTGCTGTCTGAGAAGCAAAAAAAGAAGCCAGTGTGGCTGGAACTGAGTAAACAATAAGGAAAGTTAAATGATATAAGGTAAGAGAAGGGGGGCCTGGGGTGAAGGATAAAGTCATCTGAGACTTTTAGGCTTTTATGCTGAGATACAGAAGAAATCATTAAAGAGTTTTAAGAACAGATATGAACTGACTTGGTGGCACAGTGGTTAAGAATCCACCTGCAATGTAGGAGATGCTGGTTCAGTCCTTGGGTCGGGAAGATCCCCTGGAGGAGGAAATGGCAACCCACTCCAGTATTCTTGCCTGGAGAATCCCATGGACAGAGGGGCCTGGGGGGCTACAGTCCATGGGGTTGCAAAGAGTCGGACACAACTAAGGGACTGAGCATGCATGCATGACCTGACTTCAGTTCCTTTTTTCCTTCCAGTATCTCTGAGAAATAATTGACTTGCAGGCAGTTTGTGCTCAGTCACTTGATCATGTCCGACTCCTTGTGACCCCATGGACTATAGCCCACCAGGGTCCTCTGACTATGGGATTTTTCAGGCAGGATTGCTGGAGTGGGTTGCCATTTCCTCCTCCAGGAGATCTGCCTGACCCAGGAATTGAACCAGCGTCTCCTGTGTGTCTTCTATGTTGCAGGCAGATTCTTTAGAGTAGAGTCACTGGGAAAGGCCTATAACTGACATACAGCACTATATGTTTAAGGCATACAACATAATGGTTTGACTTACATGCATTGTGAGCTGATTACCACAATAAGTTTAGTGAACATCCATCATCTTAGAAAGATGCAAAATTAAAGAAATAGGAAAAACAAATTTTTTTTCCTTGTGATGAGAACTCTTAGAATTCACTCTTTTAACAACTTTCATATGCAACACACATCAGTGTTAATTATATTTATCATGTGGTAACACGCCTAGTATTTACTTATCTTATAATTGGAAGTTTGTATCCTTTGAGTGCCTTCATCCAACTCTTCCTCCCCCACCATAAATCTGATCTCTTTATCTATGAGTCTGCTTGTTTTTGAAATACAACTGACCTACAACACTATGTCAGTTCCTGTTACACAGCATAGTGATACCATATTTCTATACATTTCAAAATGAACACCACAATATCTATTATGATGGGTGTCATCATGCAAAGATATTACATAATCATCAACTATATCCCCATACTGTACTTTTCATACCTATGACCTACTTATTTCACAACTGGAAGTTTGTACCTTTAATCTTCCTCACTTATTTACCTTCTCCTCCCGTCTCTCCCCTCTGGAATCCTCCTGTTTGGACTCTGCTTCTATTGACTCTGTTTCTGTTTTGTTACATTTGTTTGTTTCCACACATAAGTGAAATCATACAGTATTTTTCATTTCTTGTCTGATTTATTTCATTTAGCATAATATCCTCTAGATCCATTGATGCTGTCACAAATGGCAAGACTTCATTCTTTTTTCATGGCTGAGTAATATTCATTTATATATATATACGCAACACACACACATACTGAGGCTATTGTAAATAGTGCTGCAATGAACATAGGGGTACATATATCTGTTTTTTATTTGGTGTTTATATTTTCTTCACATAAATGAAGTGAAGTCGCTCAGTCGTGTCTGACTCTTTGTGACCCCGTGGACTGTAGCCTACCAGGCTCCTCCATCTATGGGATTCTCCAGGCAAGAATACTGGAGTGGGTTGCCATTTCCTTCTCCAGCAGATCTTCCTGACCCAGGGATGGAACCCAGGTCTCCCGCATTGCAGGCAGGCGCTTTAACCTCTGAGCCGCCAGGGAAGCATACCTAGGAGTGAAATGATTAGATTACTTGGGTAGTTCTAATTTTTTTTTTTTTTTTAGCACAACACATGGCTTGGGATTGAACATGGGCCCCAGCAGTGAAGGCACCAAGCCCTAACCAGTGGACCACCAGGGAATTTCCATGTTTTTAAAATTTTGAGGAATCTCCACTGCTTTCCATAATGGATGCACACATTTTCACTCCCACCAACAGTGCATGTGGATTCTCTTTTTCACATCTGTTGCCAACACACCATTAGGCCACCAGGCAACTCCCCATGAGTGATTATTTTTTTTAACATTTAAAAATTGTTTTTATTTGTCTATTTTTTGCTGCACAGGGTCTTGGTTTTTTCTAGCTGTGGCAAACGGGGGCTACTCTCTAGTGCGGTGTGCAGGCTCTCACTGTGGCGGCCTCTCTTGCAGGGCTCTGGGCACTCAGCCTTCAGTACTTGTGGCTCGCAGGCTCAGTTGCCCTGAGGCATGTGGGGTCTACCCAGACCAGGGATCAAACTCGTGTCCCCTTGCTTTGGGAGGCAGATTCTCAACCACCGGACCACCGGGCAAGTCCTATGAGTGAGTTTTTTTAAGAGAGGAGTTTCTCCAGAGAAAAAATAAATATATTTTTGAAAAAGAAGAGAAAAGAGGAGGGTTTCTGTTCCAACTGCCCTCTGGCTCTCCCAGAAGTAAGCCCCTCTGGTCTTCAAAACCAAAGGTTCTGTAGGCTCATCCTCCCAGTGCAGGACCCCCGGGCTGGGAGCCTGACGTATGTCTCAGACCTCTTGCTCCTTGCAGAGAACCTCTGAGATTGTAACTATCCTCTTGTTTGGGGGTTGTTCATCTGAGACTATGGGTCTTGACTATACCACGTCTCTGCCCCTCCTCCTGTCTCATGGTGCTTCCTCGTTTATATCTTTAGTTGTAGAAGATGTTTTTTGCTAGTCTTCAGGTCTTTCTCACCAATAGTTGCTCTGTAAATAGTTATAATTTTGGTGGACCCATGGCAGGAAGTGAGTCCAGGATCTTCCCACTCTGCCATCTTACCATTCCCCTGATTAAGACCCTGACTTAAGTTTTAACTGGACAGTTCGGCTGCTCTGTTGAGAAAAGTCTGAAGAAGAGAAATGGAATAATCAGAGCAGGGAAGAAGCAGGGAGAGCTTTCACAGTAACCCAGGAGAGGAAAGGTTTGGGCTTGGGTCAGGGTTGCAGCAATTGTAGGAAGAAGTCAGAAGTGATCTGATTCTGAATGCATTTTGAAGGCAGATTTGACAGGGTTTTTCATGGAATTGGGGTAGAAGAAAAAAAGAGTTATCAGGCATGATCTTCAGTTTTCAGACCTGAGCAGAATGGGATTGAACCCAGGTCTTTTGCACAAGCTTTTTTGTGTAATCAATGACACAGAGAATTTGGCAGGAGTCAATCCTTCAAACCTCAAAATAGTAACATCAAGTTTAGGAAATGTTTCCCATGACAAAACCTTTCTGGAATAGCCTTGAACCTACTTAAACCTATAATTGAAAAATCATTTTGGAGAAATTTAAGTCAGTTTACAATTATAAGAGACAAAGAGTGGCTTTGTTTTTAAATCTCTTCCAAGGCCTCTAAAACACTTCACAAATCCCCTATGGCCAGTTTCTTCACCTCAACAACAAAGCCATTTCAAAAGCGGAAAATTACAAGGGGTGAAAGAGGCAAGAAAATTTAGGTCAGGGAAGTTAATGATAAGAAAATAGCACAAAGCTAAGCGCAATGATTAGTTAATGTAAATAGAACTCTGGGTCTTACAAAACTGTTCAAAGATGACCTAAGCAGGAAACAAAAGTATTCCTGTTTTTCCCTAGTGCAAGAGTAAGCCTAAGGGAATTGCTTAGGGCATTCACAGGATGAAATGTTCCTGGTAAAAAAAAAAGTCCAAGATTAATATTAAGTATGCACAACACAGCGGTTGGGTTTCCTCAGAAAATTATCCAAAATGCTTAGGAGCCAGTTTCCCTACATGACAACAACAAAGCCTCATGGATTCCTGACTTTCCTACCTTAATAACAGGTAATGCAAATGCACACAACAGTTTGTGTCACACTACTCTGAAAAAAACAGAATTTGAAAACTTGCAAGTGATGGAAAAAGTGTGAATACTCATCAGCAAGCTCCCCTAGAAACGAAAGCATGAGGAAGTGGTGTCTTTTGCTGGCTTGTCGTGGTGCCCACGTCTTCAAGTCCCCAGCCAGAACTGAGGGTGAGACTTGAGAATGCTACAGGTTCATCACTGCAAAGTTGGTTTGATCATTCACATGAGGATTAAATCCACAGCTTTTGCATCATCACCAGGTCCTAATTAACTGAACTAACCAGTCCTTTGTGCCAGAGATCAGCATACTATGATTTATGGACTAAATATACCTTCTTTTTTTTCAGATTACTCATAAGCTAAGAATGGTCTTTACATTTTTAGATGGTTGAAGAAAAAAAATCAAAAGAAGAAAAATAGTTTGTGAAATGGGAAAATTACATAAAATGCAAATTTCAGTGTCCATAAATAAATTTTGATGGGAACACAAGCCAGCTTATCCATCTAGGTAGTCTCTCTGATAGCTTTTGCATTGTAACAGCAGAACTGAGTAGTCATGACAGAGACGCTATAGCCTGCAAGCCTAAAATATATACTATGTAATCCTTTACAGAAAAAGTTTGCCAGCTCCCTACTCATAGTCACACTGGCATATACAAGATAGAAATCACACTTGAAAGAACTTACATTTCCAAAATGCAATTGAGGACACATCCTAGAAATGGAAAAATGGAGAAACGGAACTCATTAATGTTGCACGAATCTGGCTTTGACCTGCAGCACATGGTGTTCATTCTTTCCAGGTAGTAGAAAGAGTGGTCACTTTTCCAAGGAAAGGGATCCTAATCCATTTTATCAGCTAGAATCTGATACTATTCATGCTTTCTGCTCTCAGATTGTCTTTTTCATGGTGAGTTAGTAAAAGACAAAAGGGTGCTTAGACTCAGATAATAGGCGATTCAGTCAACACGCACATAGTTGGATTAAAACTTTTAGAGAAGGTTTTCAGAGCAGACCTTGCTTGCCTTTTTTCACTACTGTACACCGTGTGCTAAGTCACTCCAATCGCGTCCAACTCTTTGTGACCCTGTGGGCTGTAGCCCGCTAGGCTCCTCTGTCCATGGGATTCTCCAGGCAAGAATACTGAGTGGGTTACTGCGTTGCCAAGCCTTCCTCCAGGGGATCTTCCTGACCCCTGGGGTTGAACCCTTGTCTCTTACATCTCCTACATTGGCAGGCGGGTTCTTTACCACTAGTGACACCTGGGAAGTACACTAGAACCTCTCCCTTTAAGCACTCAAATATCTGCACACACTTCTGAAGAAAGTTGGCTACTAGATCTCGTATTTCCTTCAAGCAACAAATGAGACATCTGGTTCTTGGCCTCTGATTGCTCTGGGGAAACTGGACTAGCAACACCTGAGACCTCTGCTCCACTTCAGGGTTAGAATCCTCAAAATCCGAGCGGCCCCTTGTCTCTCCCTCTGTGCCTATGTCAAAGGGCAAGAATAGTTATTATCGAGTAAAGACTCCACGGAAAGATTTGTTTCTTATTCCAGCTTACTGGGTTGCCCAACATCAGACAATCTGTGGGGTGGTATAAGCAGAGTCACATTGACAACGCTGCTCAATCTCTCCACCTCCTCTTTCTGCAGTCAAAGCTCTTTCCTTCTTGAAGTTTTGTTCAAAGACTGTCAATTATGTGGGAAGAAAATACTGGCCAACACAAAACACAAACCAGAACGCTCTTACTTACATACAGAAGCCATTTCATCCTCACTTTATTTTCACTAAATACTGAAAGAAACTCGTAGAACTTTTAGCTAACTTTTTTATTGCAAATTTGGAATTAACCACATTATCTGAAATAGTAACCCTGAAGAATGTTGCTGTGTCCCCCAAAAGACTGTTTCTATAACTCAGTTTCTCTTTCCTAACTCTTTTCAACTTGAAGGCTTTTGTTGTTGGGCTTGTTTTTTGCTTCTTTAACTGCTCTGGGTTTCTCTGTTTGCAGCAGGTAGGGGCTTCTCTAGTTGTGGTACCCAGGTTTCGTTGCCCCACGGCATGTGGGATCTTAGTTCCCCAACCAGGAATGGAACCTGTGACCCCTGCATTGGAAGGCAGATTCATAACAACCAGACCCCCAGGGAAGTCCCTCAACCTGAGGTTTAAATGAAGATCTACCAAGTAGCTCATAGCATCTTGCCAAGTTGGGAAAGAGGGACATAACAGAGCTGAATGGGATGAGGTTCTTGCCTTCCAGAAGCTCCATGCAATAACAGTTGTTTTTTGTGTCTGTGTGACTGCAACACCCCAAGAGAAAATGAAATATATTCCTATGCTACACATTACAGACAAGAAAAAAAAGAAATCTCTACTCCATTAAACAGAATTTATGTTAGTTTTATGAAAATAACAAAAATTCCAATGAGAGAACTTTAGAGTTTTTATGCTATCATTTCAGATCTCTCAAAGACTGTTGTCTAAGTAGTCTCAAGAGATAAACAGTCAGAACACTGCTGGTTTTCCAAATATTAAGTAAAATGCACTACTAGCTAAGATAAATTTTTCCTTTTGCCTACCATAAAAAGAAAGGAATTACAAAGAAGTCAGATCACCAGATTCTCTCCAGATTCAGACACAAAATATTAATCCCTGTTGTATATAAATTTGCCTTCAGAAAAACTTCAGTGTGAATAGCCTTGGGCAATTCTTGGAACTCTCTGAGCCTCTGTCTCTTCATGACTACCTCATAGAACTTCTGTGAGAATCAAAGAAAGCAATGTATATAAATATGCCTTATAAATTATAATTCCTGGGGCTTCCCTGGTGGCCCGGTGGTTAAGAATCTGCCTTGCAATGCAGGGTACATGGATTCAATCCCTGGTCAGGGAACTAAGATCCCACATGTCTTGGAGCAACTAAGCCCACGCACCACAACCAGTGATCACAGATGCCTCAACTCGAGAGTCCGTGCACCGCAAGAAAACATCCCGCATGAGGCGGCCAAGATCACGAGTGCCACGACTAAGACCTCACACAGCCAAGTAAATAGACAAATATTTTTTTAAATTATAACTCTTCACTGTTCCCTGGGGAGTAAAGACAACATTTTATTCCTTATCAAATTCCCAATGTCTAGGACAGTGCCTGCTACCTAGAAGATATTTAATTTTGAATGAAGGAATTCTTTACTACGTCAGTACCAGCTGTTTTATAGCAAATTTTTACTATAGTTTGTGGATTTTTTTCTGTGAGTTAGCTTTTGTTTTTTTAGATTTTACGTATGAGTAAAATCATACAATTTTTGTCTTTCTCTGAGTTTCTGGATTAATAACAGGGTAGTAACTGAATGTAAGATGCCAAGTTAGAAAATGTCCTTGGACTATTAAGCTCTTATTTTGAGTCTTTCTCTCTAAAATATGGTTTTCCTTAACAACAAGGTCCTACTGTATAGCACAGGAAACTATATTCAATATTCTGAGATAAACCATAATGGCAAAGAATATAAAAAAGGAATGTGTATATGTGTATAACCGAGTCACTGCTATTCAGCAGAAATTAGCATAATATTATAAATCAGCTAGATGTCAATAAAAATGTTTAATGATAAAAAAGATAGATAAACCTAAATAAATAAATGATTAAAACATGATTTTCCAGAAAGTAGGGCCCAACCACAGAGTTTTATACACATTAGACACTCCACATGAGTGTATAAATTAAGGAAATTGAATGCAATTTTAAGGGAAAAAGTCATTCCAAGACTGATAGTGTTGATGCCTTTTATTTTGAAGACATTTTTACCAATAGCATCAGTTGGATATTATGCTTCAGGTTTCCGACAAACTGCTTTCAACAGTTTGCAATGACCCAGCCACATTTCTCTCAAATTTTCTGAGAATAATGGCACACACTTGTGAGGCAGCTTGCCAAAGTTCCATGATATGAAACAGTTCTCAGCAAGAAGTGGCTAATTTTGATGGGGCTCAAAGTCACACTGGCGTCTCCTTAGCTCAGGTTCCAATCAATTAAACTAACCACATAGAACAATGACAAAGATATCAGGTAAATTAAAAGATCAAGTAGGATTGGAAGCACTGGGGGTGCAGAGCAGCAAGGTTAAATTCCAAAGATCAAATACCTTCAAAACATCTGGTTTAAAACAAAAAATTTATTTTCAAAGTTTTCTGTTTTTCTCTAATTTATCTATATTATTAGATCCTACTTCTTTTGGATTGTTCGTCTTTTCTTTCATCATTTGTATGAGTTCTGTGTACACTAAAGAACTTTATCTTTCAACTCTGTGTGTCTGTGTGTGCATGCTTAATTGTGTCCAACTCTTTGCAGCCTCATGAACTGTAGCCTGCCAGGGTTCTCCATCCATGGAATTTTCCAGGCAAGAAAACTAGAGTGGGTTGCCACTTCCTACTCCAGGGGATCCTTCCGACGCAGGGATAGAACCCATGGCTCTTGCATCTCCTGCATTAGCAGGCAGATTATTTACCACTAGCGCTACCTGGGAAGCCCTTTTAACTACCGTAAGTGCTGCAAATGATTCTCACAGTTTGACTTGAGGATATTTTTGGACACATAGGAAATACAGATTTCTAATAGTTCACTGAGATATAACTCATGTATCATACAATTCCAGAAAATTTGGTTTTTACGTAGTCAAATGTATCAGTCTTCTTCTTTGCTTTTGTGTGTTATTTATTTTCTTCCAGTTTTATTGAGATGTAATTGACATACAGAACTATGTATGTTTAAGGTGTACAGCAATGATTTGACTTGCATACATGATGAAATGATTGTCACAGTAACTATGGTGAAAATTCATCATCTCACATAGATATAAATTTTTAAAAATAGAAAAAAACTTGTCCTTGTGATCAGAACTCAGGATTTGCACTCTTAACAACTTTCATACATAATGTATAACAGTGTTAGTTGTGTTTTTCATGTGGTACATTACATCCTAGTACTTATCTTTTTTTTAAATTATTTATCTTACAACTGGAATTTTGTACCTTTTGATTGCCTTCATTCCATTTCCGCCTACCCCTGCCCTCTCAGACAACCACAGATCTGGTCTCTGGTTTATTTTGTTTGTTTGTTTTGTTTTGTTTTTAGTCATGCCACAGCATGTGGGATCTTAGTTCACAGACCAGGGATCGGACCCACATCCCCTCCATCGGAAGCACGAGCCAGAGGGCCATGCCAAGTAAGTCCTGACTTCCCTTTATGTGAGTTTGTTTGTTTTTGAAGTATAAGTGACCTACAATACTATGTTAGTTCCTGTTACACAGGTGATTTCGTGTTTCTAGAATTTCAAAATGATCACTCAATAGGTCTAGTTACAACCTGTCACCATACAAAGGTGTTGAAAGTCGCTCAGTCAAGTCCAGCTCTTTGCGACCCCAGGGACTGTAGCCTCCCAGCCTCCTCTGTCCATGGAATTTCCAGGCCAGAATACTGGAGTGGGTTCCCTTCTCCAGGCCAGAATACTGGAGTGGGTTCCCTTCTCCAGGCCAGAATACCGGAGTGGGTTCTCTTCTCTAGGGGATTCTCCCAACCCAGGGATCAAACCCAGATCTCCTGCATTGCAGGTGGATTCTTTAACACTTGGGAAGTCCAAGAATACAGGAGTGGGTAGCCTATCCCTTCCCCTGCAGATCTTCCCTACCCAGGAATCGAATCGGTATCTCCTGTATTGCAAGTGTATTTTTATCAGCTGAATGACCAGTTATAAACTGTATTCTTAACACAATATATTTCATACCCATGACTCATTTATTTTGCAACTGGAAGTTTGTACTTTTAATCTCTTTCACCTACTCCTTTCCTCACCTGCCACTGGCAACCATTGGTTTTTTCTATCTATGACTTCTGTTTTGTTCTGTTGGTTCAATTGTTTTGTTTTTTAGATTGCACATATAAGTGAAATCATATAGTATTTGTCTGATTTTTCATTTAGCATAATACCCTCTAGGTTCATTCATTTGTCACATAAGGCAACACTTCATTCATTTTTTCATGGCTGGGTAATATTCCATTATTTTTATTATATATATATATATATATATATATATATATATATATATATATATATATATATAATTTCAGTTCAGTCACTCAGTCGTGTCTGACTCTTTGTGATCCCATGAATCGCAGCACGCCAGGCCTCCCTGTCCATCACCAACTCCCGGAGTTTACTCAGACTCATGCCAATCAAATCGGTGATGCCATCCAACCATCTCATCTCTGTCGTCCCCTTCTCCTCCTGCCCCCAATCCCTCCAACCATCAGGGTCTTTTCCAATGAGTCAACTCTTCGCATGAGGTGGCCAAAGTACTGGAGTTTCAGCTTCAGCATCAGTCCTTCCAATGAACACCCAGGACTGATCTCCTTCAGGATGGACTGGTTGGATCTTCTTGCAGTCCAAGGGACTCTCAAGAGTCTTCTCCAACACCACAGTTCAAAAGCATCAATTTTTCAGTGCTCAGCTTTCTTTACAGTCCAACTCTCATATCCATACGTGACCACTGGAAAAACCATAGCCTTGACCAGACTGACATTTTTTGGCAAAGTAATGTCTCTCCTTTTTAACCTGCTGTCTAGGTTGGTCATAACTTTCCTTCCAAGGAGTAAGCGTCTTTTAATTTCATGGCTGCAGTCACCATCTGCAGTGATTTTGGAGCCCCCCAAAATTAAGTCTGACACTGCTTCCACTGTTTCCCCATCTATTTGCCATGAAATGATGGGACCGGATGCCATGATCTTAGTTTTCTGAATGTTGAGTTTTAAGTCAACTTTTTCACAATCCTCTTTCACTTTCATCAAGAGGCTTTTTAGTTCCTCTTCACTTTCTGCCATAAGGGTGGTGTCATCTGCATATCTGAGGTTATTGATATTTCTCCCGGCAATCTTGATTTCAGCTTGTGCTTCTTCCAGCCCAACGTTTCTCATGATGTACTCTGCATATAAGTTAAATAAGCAGGGTGACAATATACAGCCTTGACTTACTCCTTTCCTGATTTGGAACCAGTCTGTTGTTCCATGTCCAGTTCTGACTGTTGCTTCCTGACCTGCATACAGGTTTCTCAGGAGGCAGGTCAGGTGGTCTGGTATTCCCATCTCCTTCAGAATTTTCCACTGTTTATTGTGATCCACACAATCGAAGGCTTTGGCGTAGTCAATAAAGCAGAAATAGATGTTTTTCTGGAACTCTCTTGCTTTTTTGATGATCCAGCAGATATTGGCAATTTGATCTCTGGTTCCTCTGCCTTTTCTAAAACCAGCTTGAACATCTGGAAGTTCTTGGTTCATGTATTGCTGAAGCCTGACTTGGAGAATTTTGAGCATTACCTTACTAGCGTGTGAGATGAGTGCAATTGTGCGGTAGCTTGAGCATTCTTTGGGATTGCCTTTCTTAGGGACTGGAATGAAAGCTGACCTGTTCCAGTCCTGTGGCCACTGCTGAGTTTTCCAAATTTGCTGGCATATTGAGTGCAGTCCTTTCACAGCATCATCTTTCAGGATTTGAAATAGCTCACCTGGAATTCCATCACATCCACTAGCTTTGTTCATAGTGATGCTTTCTAAGGCCCACTTGACTTCACATTCCAGGATGTCTGACTCTAGGTGAGTGATCAGTCCAAGGAGCAGCTGCTGTGCAGGCGCAGGAGGGCCGAGAGGAGCTACTCCACGTTCAAAGTCAGGAGGGGCGGCCGTGAGAAGATACCCCTCGTCCAAGGTAAGGAGCAGCAGCTGCGCTTTGCTGGAGCAACCGTGAAGAGATACCCCACATCCGAGGTAAGAGAAACCCAAGTAAGATGGTAGGTGTTGCAAGAGGGCATCAGAGGGCAGACACCCTAAAACCATAATCACAGAAAACTAGCCAATTTGATCACAGGACCACAGTCTTGTTTAACTCAATACTTTCACATAGTGGCTATTAAATAATGCTGCAATGAACATAAAGGTGCATATATCCGATTAGTGGTGCTGAACAAAGACGCTCATGAATCTGTTGGCCATCTGTATGTCTTTTTTGGGAAAATACCTATTCAGATCTTCTGCCATTTTTAAATCAGGTTGTTTATTTTTTTGATGTTGCGTTGTATGAGTTCTTTGTATATTTTGGATATTAACCTCTTATCAGATATATTGTTTGCAGATATTTGCTCCCATTCAGTAAGTGGCCTTTATGTTTTGTTGTAGTTTTCTGTGCAAAAGCTTTTTAATCTGATATAATCCCATTCGGCTATTTTTGCTTTAGTTTCCCTTGCTTGAGGAGACACATCCAAAAAAATATTACTAAGACCAGTGTCAAAAAGCTTACTACCTGTGTTTTCTTCTTGAACTTTTATGGTTTCAGGTTTAACATTTGAGTCCTTAATCCATTATAAGTTTATTTTGTGCATGGTGTGAGAAAATAGTTCAGTCTCATTCTTTTGCATGTAACTGTCCAATTTTCCGAACACCATTTATTTAAAGAGGCTTTCCAGCACGTTGCCTAAAAGAAAAAAAAAAATAAATTAAAAAAAAAAAATAAAGAGGCTTTCTTTTCCCCATTGTATATTCTTGCTTCTTTTGCCATAGATTAATTGCCCAATCAACTGGACTCTCGATTCTGTCCCATTTACCTATATGTCTCTTTTTGTGCCAATACCATACTGTTTTCATTACTGTAGCTTGATAATATAGTTTGTAGTCAGGGAAACTATCCCCAAGAAAAAGTATGCAAGAAGGCAAACTGGTTGTCTAAAGAGGACTTACAAATAGCTGGGAACAGAAGTGAAAGGCAAAGGAGAAAGGGAAAGATATACCCACCTGAATGCAGAGTTCCAGAGAATAGCAAGGAGAGACAAGAAAGCCTTCCTAAGTGAGCAATGCAAAAAGATAGAGGAAAACAATAGAACAAGAAAGAACAGAGATCTCTTCAAGGAAACTGGAGATACCAAGGGAATATTTCATGCAAAGATGGGCACAATAAAGGAGAGAAATGGCAAGGACCTAACAGAAGCAGAAGATATTAAGAAGAAGTGGCAAGAATACACACAAGAACTGTACAAAAAAGGTCTTAATGACCTGGATAACCACAACGGTGTGATCACTCACCTAGAGCCAGACATCCTGGAGTGTGAAGTTATTTGGGCCTTAGGAAGCATTACTACAAATAAAGCTAATGGAGGTGATGGAATTCTAGCTGAGCTATTTCAAATCCTAAAAGATAATGTTGTTAAAGTGCTGCATTCACTATGCCAACAAATCTGGAAAGCTCAGCAGTACCCACAGGACTGGGAAAATTTGGTTTTCATTCCAATGCCAAAAAAGGGCAATGCCAAAGAATGTTCAAACTACCATACAGTTACACAGGCAATTGTACCTACTAGCAAGGTAATGCTCAAAATCCTTCAAGCTAGGCTCCAGCAATACATGAACCAAGAACTTCTAGGTGTTCAGTTGTCACCCTGTATATTGTCACCCTATTTATTTAACTTCTTTTTTTTTTTTTTTTTGAGCAACTAACACTTTCACTTTTATTTGCTAATAGTGGAGGTAAGTATTTTTATGCTTTTATACATTTTATATATCTGAAATATTTCAAAATAAATTAAAACTCTCTCCAAAATGTTTGATAACACAGCTAATAGATTAATGGTCATGTTATAGCCATGCTTTCTGGGAAACAAACTCACTCAGAAGGACAATGCAGATAGTGGAGTGCAGTTTATTACACCGGTGGGCCCAAGGCAGAGTCTCCTCTTAGCCAAGGGCCCCAACCAGCATTTGTGAAAATCTTTTATACCCCATGTGTACGTGTCCAAACCCACCACCTCAAATACCTTGAGGCTTACAAAGGAAGGGTAAATACAATCACAATAACCCCATCATTCACGTGTTATGTGTTCAAACAGTTAATAATCAATAAGCCCGCGGTTACATTCCAACCAGTTAATAACCAATAAGCCTGTGATTACATTTCGATAGATACTGTCCGGAGGCAGGGGTGATTAGTGTCTGTTTTCTCTTCTTCAAGATTCCCCTGCCCAGAGGGGGTCTTATCCTTCCATTGTCATTCCCACAGGCACTAAGCACAGAGATCAGAGTCCAGTGGAGAGGTGGCCGCGCACGATCAGCACGGACAGGCCTGAGATGGAGTCCAGGCCCTATGAATTCCTTCTTCATTCCCCTCTCTTGATGCTCTTAGTTTCCATAACGAGCATCATTTATTGAGATATATTGTACCTTAGCCCTCCTGCCACCCACATGAGGGAATGCTATCAACCTCTGGGTTACAAAATTCATAAGGCATTGTAGGAAGCAGGGCCCACAAAGCAGTATGATCAAGATTACTGTAACAACAGTTCATTAGACATGGCTTTTACTTGATTTTGCATATCCTCCAAGGCAGTAGATACATTTCCAGACAGGTCAGGGATGTACACACAACATTCAACTTTAATTATGGTGCAAGTCCCTCTTTGGGCTGCTGTGAGTATGTCTAATGCCATCCTATTTTGAAGTATTGCCTTCCTCATCTGAATCTGTTCTTCTTTCAAAGCTTGAATGGCTTTAGTACTGTCTAAGAGGGCCTGTTTAGTGAAATTAGTTAAGGCCTCTACCTTAACCATGATATCCGTTGTCCCTACAGAGGGTACAAACAAGGCAGCAAGATAGTCATACCATTGGAACACGGATCGTGTCCATCTTGCATGCAGATAAGGCAGGTTTACTGGAGGCTGGTGTAGGCTAGGCTTAATTCTGCCATGGGTGAAAGCAAATCCTAATGTTCAACGCCCCACCCAGCCAACTGGTAACCATGGCCATAAGTTAAGCCCACAGAGCCACTGGGTCCCACTGGGGTCTACCCAGCGGATTCCAGACCAGTCGGAACCGGGCCACTGAGCAGACTGACTGGGGTGATAGGTAACTTCCAAGATTTGTTTACTTTGTTCAGGGGACAAATAACAATTCTTTTGGGTCTAGGGGATGGTCTCCAAATCCAACTTTCTGTTCTTTTTGTTCCCAGCAAATAGTAGCAGGGGCAATCAACTGTCCTTTCTCAGGAGTCATCCAGAAATATTCATCCCAGACCTGGTAGTATTGCTCAAGGCACCGGGAGGCCTGTCCCCCTTTTGCAAGGGAGCCCTTTTCCTCTTTAATTCTCATATATGAGGTATAAGCCTTTGTTATTTCCATAAGGCTGATGTTCATGTTAAATGTAACCCTATGTCCCTGGCTCATTGATAGCTTCTTCCAACACCAGGGGGCAAAGAAAGGTTATGGTTGGTGAGAGAGAGGAAAGTTCCTTTCTGTTGTTAAAGTCCCCATAACGGAGTGGCGATACCCACTAGGGGAGTCTGTCTATTACTGACAGGGGCATAGCACCACATACCCAAGTTCAGAATTACATTGGTGAGGCCGAGCAGCAGGAGTCGTTTACCCAGCTCCATCCTGTAGAGGGGGGACCTCGTTTTCTTCTTCCTCCTCAGAATGATCTTGGTTTCCCGTGGGTCGGTGGGGTCCTTCTGGGTGGTCCACTCGGCGTCTTCTGGGTCAGCGTGGTATGCCTTCTACACTCTGGTGTGATGGATCAAGGGACAATACCTGCAAGTTTAACTGAGCGCTCAGTTCCCCTGCTGCCGTCCACTACCTGCTGACGTGAAAGGTCCGGGCGTTGAAAAGCAGAATCCTTCCAGAGGGGCGAGGCGCCTTCCCCCCTCTAGGAGATTCAAGCTACAAAGCCTCAGGGTGGCCTCAAATGAGACCTGTCTCCTCAAAGTGAGGAGCTTCCCGGCCAACAATGCACCAAATGTTATAGCCATGCTTTCCGGGAAACAAACTCACTCAGAAGGACAATGCAGATAGTGGAGTGCAGTTTATTACACCGGCGGGCCCAAGGCGGAGTCTCCTCTTAGCCAAGGGCCTATTTATTTAACTTCTATGCAGAGTACATCATGTGAAATGCCAGACTGGATAACTTACAGGCTAGAAACAAGATTGCCAGGAGAAGTATCAATAACTTCAGATGTGCAGATGACAGCACCCTGATGGCAGAAAGTGAAGAGAAACTAAAGAGCCTCTTGATGAAAGTGAAAGAGGAGAGTAGAAAAGCTGGCTTAAACCTCAACATTCAAAACACGAAGATCTTCTGTAAAGCAATTATCAATTATCCTTCAGTAAAAAATTAATTAATTAAAAAAAAAGATCATGGCATCTGGTCCCATCGCTTCATAGCAAATAGATGGGGGGAAAGTGGATACAGTGACAGATTTTATTTTCTTGGGCTCCAGAATCACTGCAGATGGTGAGTGCAGCCACAAAATGAAAAGATGTTTGCTGCTTGAAAGAAAAGCTATGACAAACTTAGCATATTAAAAAGCAGAAACATCACTTTGCTGACAAAGGTTTATATAGTGAAAGCTATGGTTTTTTCAGTAGTCATGTATGGATGTGAGAGTTGGATCATAAGGAAGGCTGAGCACTGAAGAATTGATGCTTTTGAATTGTGGTGCTGGAGAAAACTCTTAAGAGTCCCTTGGACAGCAAGGAGATCAAGCCAGTCAGTCCTAAAGGAGATCAGCCCTGAATATTCATTGGAAGGACTGTTGCTGAAGCTGAAGCCCCAATACTGCGGCTACCTGATGTGAAGAGCTAATTCACTGGAAAAGACCCTGATGCTGGGAAAGATTAAGGGCAGGAGAAGGGGGTGAGAGGATGAGATGGTTGGATGGCATCACTGACTCTTTGGGTATGAATTTGAGCAAACTCCAGGAGATGGTGTAGGACAGAGAAGCCTGGTGTGCTGCAGTTCACGGGATTGCAAAGAGTTAGACATAACTTAGCGACTGAACAACAACAACCATATTGTTTTAATTACTGTAGCTTTTTAATATAATTTGTAATCAGGGAGTGTGATGCTTCCAGTTCTGTTCTTTCTCAAGATTGTTTGGCTATTGTGTTTCCATGCAAACTTTAGAATTATTTGTTCTGGTTCTATGAGTAATATCATTAGCATTTTCATAGGGATTGCATTGAATCTGTAGATTGCCTTGGGCAGTGTGATCATTTTAATATATTAATTCTTCCAATTCACGAGCAGAGTGTATGTTTCTACCTTTTTGTGTGTGTCTTCAATTTTTCATCATGTATATATTGTTCTTTGAATACAGGTGTTTTACCTCCTTAGTTGTATTTATTCCTAGCAACTTTATTCTTTAATTGTCAATGGGATTGTTTTCCTAATTTCTTATTCTGATAGCTAGTTGTAAATGTATAGAGTTACAACAGATTTCAATATATTAATTTTTTTCTATGTCAGATAACAGTGGACTTTTTCTCCTTTTAAAAACATATTTACTTACTTTTATTTTTGGCTGTGTTGTGTCTTCGTTGCTGTGTGCATGCTTTTCTCTAGGTGTGGAGAGTGGGGGCTACTCTCTAGTTGCAGTTTTGGCTTTTTTTTGCAGGGGCTTCTCTTGTTGCAGAGCATGGGCTCCAGGGAACTCAGGCTTCAGTAGTTGCAGCCCACAGGCTCAAATGTTGTGGCTCTCGTATTCTAGAGCGCAGGCTCAGTAGTTGTGGAGCACAGGCTTCGTTGCCTAGTGGCATGTGGAATCTTCCCAGACCAGAGACAGAACCTGTGTCTCCTACACTGTTGAATTCTTAACCATTGGGCCACCAGGGAAGTCCTCCACCTACGATTTAAATGACTATATGTCAGGAATGTCATAGAAGATATTTCTTCCAAGCCTGGCAGAATCTCAGACTTGACCCTAAAGCAAATACCAGTTGTATAGGGGAGTAGAGATTAAGGAGCAAAATGTAAGCAACATTTCAAAGATAGTGTAGAGAATGATCATGGAACAAAAAAAAAGTGACCTCTATCTGATTCTAATGATCATGGAACAAAAAAATGACCTCTATCTGATTCTGCAGGAAGAAGCAATTAATATCCTCAGAAAAAAATAGGGTACCAGCGAGACTACAGGATTTCTATTGGTTGGGAATTTTTTCAAGAATTAGTGCTAACAGTTTCAAGAAGTCAAAAAAAAAAAAAAAAAAAAAAAGACACCAGAAATTCAAAGTACAGTAAAAGTTCATTAACTTTGATATTCTCCCATAGGAACTCTTCAAAAGCAATTTGTCAGATTTTAAATTTGTTTTTAATCAGAGTTTAGGTTTAGATATTATTCAAATCAAAACCTGTTTTGTAAGAAAGCTTTCACTTTTGAATAAGGAAGAGATAAGACAGAGCAGTATCATGAAAATCCTTCCCAATGCATTGTTACGGTCATAACAATATATGTTTTCACTAATGTCTCAAAAAAAAAATGTTAGTCACTCGATCATGTCCGACTCTTCGCCACCCCATGGACTGTAGCCTGCCAGGCTCCTCTGTCCATGGAATTCTCCAGGCAAGAATGCTGAAATTGATAACCATTCCCTTCCCCAGGGGATCTTCCTGACCTGGGGATCAAACCCAGGTCTCCTGCATTGCGGGTGGATTCTTTGCGGTCTGAGTCACTAGGAAAGGCCCATTAATGACTCAAAATATTCCATGAATAGAATAAGTTTTGATAATTAACACAGAATAGATCACAAAAAGAGAAAAGTAAGCTATAGAACAATATGAATGCTGCTGCTGCTGCTAAGTCACTTCAGTTGTGTCCAACTCTGTGAGATCCCATAGATGGCAGCCCACCAGGCTCCTCCATCCCTGGGACTCTCCAGGCAAGAATACTGGAGTGGGTTGCCATTTCCTTCTCATAGTGTGATATAATTTGTGATACAATGGAATGATTTGTTTATACTTGAAAATATTCCAAACACATACAGACAATTATCGTCTTTGGGATATGAGGCTAAATGAAGAATGAGTGACCCTTATTTTTTTTTAATCTATGTGTCTCTAGTTGATGTATTTTTAAAAGCATAACATTTTTACCCTGTTATGTTTCCTGAAGACTAGAAAACATATGCTGGAAAAGTCATGTAAGTTAGAACACAGACACAAAAAGTACATTCATTAATAAAGTGTAGTCTTTTAAATGGTGGTATCAGAATAGGACTGACTCTAGTGCAACAGGGTGATCATTTTTGTAGATTACAGGTGGACAAAGCAGCAAAGCATAGGAAATTTGAATTACAAACCAAAGTGAGCATCAAGGAGCTGGAATGAGTTGCCTCCCATCACTATAAAAGCTCCCAATCACTGGAAGAACATAATTAGAGAGTAAATGTTCTTTGATGGGGGTAGAAGTATTTCTGTTTGGGTAATTTTGGAACAGATGATCAATAAATGCTAAAATTCTAAAGGTATTAAAATCTAAAATATTTCCATTTATCCCAATTCTGTTTAAGGACAGATGAAATGGGAATTCCCTGGTGGTCCAGTGGTTAGGACTCAGAGCTTTCGGTGCTGAGGGCTGGGGTTCAAACCCTGGTCAGGGAACTAAGATTCCAGAAGCTGCAGAGTGTGACACTGCTCCCCCACCCCCCCCACCAAAATGAAATAAACATTTATCTCCCCAAATTGTCAGTCTTACTAGACCTACTAGTAACTTTAAAAATTGCTTTTAATTTTTAATTGTGATGAAATACACATAACACAAAATTTATTATATTAATTTTTGTTTTGGACGGAGTTTTAATAAAATGTCAGTTGGTCAATTACACACATATAGACTTTCACATTTTGTTTTCAAATGAGTGAGGTAGTATACTTTAGCAGAAATTACAGGCTCCCTTGGACTTCCCTGTGGCTCAGCTGGTAAAGACTCCACCTGCAATGTAGGAGACCTGGGTTCGATCCCTGGGTTGGGAAGATTCCCTGGAAAAGAGAAAAGCTACTCACTCCAGTATTCTGGCCTGGAGAATTCCATGACTATACAGTTCATGGGGTCACAAAGAGTAGGACATGACTGAGCAACTTTCACTTCACTTTTGTAACCTCTGGAGATGATGCTGTAGATGAAAAATCCTATTTATTCACCACCCCAAATTTATCAAATCTATTTTGAACTTACTTCCTAAAATCATGTTTTTGTTTAACCCATCTTAACTATTTTTAACTGTACAGTTCAGTGGCATTAAATCTGTTCACATTGTCGTGCATCCATCACTACCATCTATTTCCGGAACTTTCTTTCATCTTGAAAAACTGAAACTCTATCCTTTTAACAATAGCATTTCATGCCCCTTTGCCCCAGTCCTTGGAAACCACCATTATACTTTCTGTCTCCATGGATGTCATTGCTCTGGGTACTTTG